>NC_142948.1:7968152-7975652 GCF_046866305.1 Octopus bimaculoides | reverse complement strand
AGTTGGGCCTACAACCAAGTTTTTCATGATACCCTTAAAGCCAGGAACTTTTCAGCGCCCCCTCATACATGCTTATTCATTAAAAACCAAAGCTGTCACCAGAAGTAAAACGTGTATTAAAATTCATCCAGTGTGCGTTATTTTGTACATTGTTAAAATAATGCTGGGGACAAAGGATTGCTCATATATTTTGCAGAGATAGGGTTTTTTCTAGGGTGTGTCTATCTTTGCAGATAACGAGAATGAAAGATTTCTCACACATTCCACAGCGCTAGGGATTTTCTTGTTCTGTATTTCTTCGTGTGTTCAGACTTCCTGTTTTTCTTTTTGGCTTTGTTTTTTGTTGTTGTTGTTGTTTTTTTTCTTGGGGGGGGGGGGTTGTAAAGGAATATTTTCCTACAAATCTCACAGCAATATACAACAACATTTCTGTTCAATAAACTTTATTTAGTGACAGTTTTACACTATGTAAACGCTTTTCCTCAAACGGTCCTTCATCCTACTGAAAGATCATTTCCATTCGAGTTTCTTCAAATTCCCCCTGCGTCTGAAGCTTCGAAACGACCATCGCAAAAGTCCCAAGATCAATCACGGAAACTAATTAGACTGAAAGAATCCTGCTTGCTAATGGATAACTATAACTTTGACATTAACAAACTTGCGTCCCAAACATGTAGTTTTGGATAGACTCTTACTGCATGGCACCAAGAACAAGAGTTTTCGGATCTATTCTAAAACGGGGGCACCAGTATTTTCTTAACGAAACACTAACGAAACACTTTGAAACTTGGGACACTGGTAGAATGTGTCATATAAAACATCTTTTACTCTTAGTCTTCTTAACAAAAAAAAGGAATTCGCAAGTTATTCCATGTTAAAGTCGTATTTCTGTAATTTCAACCAATCACTGACGTCTATTCAGCTGAATAGAGTTACTGCTGGGCAGTCATAAAAATGTTATTCCCTGTGACATATTTCATCCGGTTTAATCGTAATTTATACGCATATATTGTTTATATAATAAATTACGCTGTGCGTATCTATGTGTGTAACAATTTTAGAGTTCAGATTCTAGAGTTAGGGTTAGTTTTAGGGTTAGGGTTACGGTTACGGTTAACAGTCTAGTTAGGGTTAGAGTTAGGGTTAGGGGATTAATACGATATACACCGTTACAGCGCTAACTGTTTTCAACTGAATAGACGTCAGTGATTAGTAGAAATTATCGAAATAAGACAATTTTTTACATGAAATAAATTCGAATACAAATATTTTTTTCTGTTCTATAACACAAAATAGATAAGTATATGAAGTTTGAAAGTCTTTCGGTACCAAAAACACTACATAAAACATAAATGAAAACTGGTGCTCCCGTTTTAAAATAGATCCGAGTTTTCTACTATAGCCCTGAGCCAACCAAAGCCTTGTGAATGGATTTAGTATATAGAAACTGAAAGAAACCAGCCATATATATATATAAATTTATATAAATAAGGATAAGATCATTATTTAAAATACCGATCATATCAAGTGGCTGGCATGGGAATAAAAACCTCATAGGTAATAATTATTATTAAAATTATAATTAAGGGTATCTAAAAGATAGCACTATGCTAGTCATTTTTTAGATCAATTTTAAAATATAATTGGGTGAAGTTAAAATGTTTAATTAATACAGAATTGATGCATTCATTCTTAAAAAAAACTGTGACATTGTGTCTTTGCATATGTGAATGAATGAATGAATATATGAACATAAATGTGTGTGTGTGTACATGTATCTATATATATATGTGTTGTATATGTGTTTGTGTGTGTGTGTGTGTGTGTGTGTGTGTGTGTGTGTGTATATATATATATATATATATACATATACATACACACACACACATATATATATATATATAAAGTCAAATCCAGGATTTATGACAAAGGATACAATTACAATACACAAAAGGAAATACATCTGGAGTTCTTAATAATAGTTATTTGTCATGCAGTTTAAGGCTTAAATTGCAATGTATGAATATGTTTATATATATGTGTGTGAGAGTGTGTGTATGGACACAAAAACACACTAATTCAATGTCTAGAAATTTAGCTATATATTGGTTAAAAATTAGTAACCATTTAGTATTTATTAAGCAATTAGCCATTTTAATTTGGGCCAATTATGATTAAACTTCACAGGAAATAACTAATTTTTATGAAAGGGGAGCAATTTAATTTATGGACTAAAATTACAACTCAAATTATGAAACTATTCCTTTGCATCTCAAATGTACTAATAATACGCAAATGTACTCAAATGGTAAATGCTGGAGGGGAAGATATAGGACAAACTGGTTTGATAACATCAAGGACTGGACTAAACCGTTATATGGTGCATGTGTGAGAATGGAAATCTTTGATGTTCATCCTGCTAGGAGGAGATGACCCCCTAATGATCATAGCACTTAATGACAATTAATTATTACAATGACATAGTTATTATGATGATGACAATAATTAGAGTTAATAGTTTGGCTGTATTGAATCAAATGTTTGCCAACATTTTACTGAAACCATGCACAACTGTCTAAGTGGACTAACTGGCACTCTGCTGCTTACTATGACAAGGGTTCTCGTTAATCTGATCAATGGAACAGCCCGCTCGCGAAATTAACATGCAAGTGGCTGAGCACTCCACAGATACACATGCCTTTAATGTAGTTCTTGGGAAGATTCAGCGCGACACAGAATATGACATGGCTGGCCCTTTGAAATACAGGTACCACCTATTTTGTATCAGCTGAGTGGACTGGAGCAATATGAAATAAAGTATCGTATTGAAGAACACACTATGTCACCAGGAATCGAACTCACAACCTAACAATTGTGAGCCAAATATCCTAACCACTAAGCCACATACCTTCACAACTTTCTAAACAACCCATAAAATTTGATCAGATCCCTCCAAGGCACAGATTTTCTTCTCAAATAAGCCAACAGGGTTTATATCATATTCAGGAAAAGTAACGGAAACCATTTGTAATCCACAGAGAATAAATACCATTTCAAAGAATATTTTTATACATTTCTTCTTTTTTGAATATACACAAATAGGCGTGACGGTGCATGGCCTACTGGTTAGGGTATTGCTCTCACAATCACTAGTTTGCAGGTTCAATTTCTAGATTGAGTGGTACATTGTGTTCTTGAACAAAACACTTCATTTTACGTTGCGCAATTCCCCAATCGACCAGTGGGGAATGTTGGCTGGCTCGCTTAGCCAACAGGGTGGCATCATTCAATGGCTAAAACAATGCAAAGCATATTGTGATCAGCGATGTGTAACATCTGATAGTCTGGTCGGTTACGTGGCCACGCAATCACACATATAGGCATGGTTGTGTGGTTTAGAAGTTTACTTAGCAGCCATGTGGTTTTGGGTCCTGTTTCATTGTGCAACACCTTGAGCAAGTATCGTCTACTATAGTCCTAGACAAATCAATGTCCTGTGAGTGAATTTAGTAGAAAGAAACTGTGTAGAAGCATGTGTGTGTCTTCACAAAAATGACTGACAGAATAAGTACCGAGTTTTAAAAAAACCAGAACTAGGGTAGACTTGTTTCAATAAACCCTTCAAGGCGGTGCCTGAACTTGGCTGCAGTCACATGACTGAAACAAGTAAAAAATAAAAGATGCACAAAGCTAATTCTGTCACCATGCATCATCATTATTATTATTATTATCTCTCTCTCTCTTTCTGACATCCCTGCTTTAAGCTCCATTCTGTGCTAAGTTTTCTTTGGCCCACTTTGACCACAAGTTCTACCAACCAACTCAGTCCTTCTCTCATTCGCACACACACAAACACATACACAACAGACAGGGTATTTTTTTTTCTATAAGATTTGATTGAATACCTCCAATGAGAAAACAACATCTGTTTGTGCTTAATAATATAAATCAATAAATATAAGTGTGTGTATATATATATGTTGGCATTCTTATTTGTTTGTTGAACATACATACACATATATATAAATATATACATATGTATGTGTGTGTGTGTGTGTGTATGTGTATATATATATATATATATATATATATATATAAGTTCAAAAAAACACAAAAAACAATAACAAAAAAACAACAAAGTGAGGACGTGATACGGATAGTGTTATTGGACGCTCGGGAAAGGAAGGATATATATATATATATATATATATATATATATATATATATATATATATATATATATATATGTATGTATATATATATACGTATGTTTGTATGTTTAACAAACAAATAAGAAAGCCAACAAGTACCCATGAATTCAAATGGAGACACATACGTACAAATGACTGAAGGCTGGATGCATTTTTTCAAAATTTCAATCTTTATCATTACCTTCTACTACTATTACTACTACTACTACTACTACTTCTACTATTACATTGTCGTCATCATCATTATCATTTATATGTCCACATTTCCATATTTGCATCGGTCACACTTTCTATGACCTGATTATGACCTTCCTAATACCACTCCTCACCTATCTGAAAGGAAGACAATATTTCCTCTTGGCTAAACTGTTTTTGCAGATGACAGGAAACGAATGCCACTCTTCATATGATGGTCATCCTATAAGAAGTACTTACAACTATCACATGATGTCTGTCGCAATGAGCGGACAATAGTGCATACCTACATATAATCATGTATTACAAGCTTCTTTCAGAAGGCTCTGATCAGCACAGGGCTATGGTAGAAGATGCTTGCCCAAGGTGCTGGGCAGTAGGACTGAAACCTTTCATTGCCATATTTCTATTGAAACACACTGTTTTTGATTCAATTTTGAAAGTAATGAAAAAATGAGTAAAATAATTTTGTCATTATTAACCCTTTAATATTCAGATTATCAAATGTAATGCTTTTTTTTTTAATCTGAATTGTTTTGAATTAATCATGCATTATCTTAAAGCTTCCAGGTTTTAACAATGTCACTGTTTATTTTTAGAACATCATTGTAGGATAGGCGTGAGAGGCTAGATATGGCCAGTTTGAATGTAAAAGCTGTAGAATATTTGGGACGGATATGGTCGGTTTAAATGCTAAAGAGTTAAACTGGTATTTGAAGCATGGAAAGCGGACGTAAAACGATGATGATGATGAATGTGGATAAATAAACATTAGAGATTTGACAGAATCTGAATTTTGAAGGGTTAATACACGTTTCTTACAAACATTGTAAGACTGAACAACTATGAATAGATGTTGAATAAAATGAGAGCTGTTCAGTAGCTGTAGACTTGACTGACTTAAAAGTGTGACTTGGTGGTAAACAGAATGTATTAAGAGAATTGATTAATTATATGCTTGCAGTGACCCTTTTTACAGCTGCTAGATGTCCTGAACTTTGAAAGGAAAAGTCAAGGGTAATCTGGTGAGAATAAGGGTCTAATAATAGAATTGTTGCATTATTGTGTGATCAAGAAGCTTACTTCCCAACCACGTGGTTTCAAGTTCAGTCTCACTGTATGGCACTTTGGGCAAGTGCTTTCTATTAATGCTTTGGAGTAATTCAAAGCCCTTGAGAATGGATTTGATAGACAGAAAAAGCTCCTGTCAAACTGTCCAACCCATGCTAGCATGGAAAGCAGATGTTAAATTATGATGATGATGATATCTTACTTGTTTCAATCATTAGACTGTGGCCATGCTGGGGCATCACCTTGAAGAAATTTAGTTGAATGAATCCGCTCCAGAGAACAGCTTATTGTGTGTATATGTGGGGGCCACAAGACAAAACTCCATTTTACAGGGGTGGAATAATAATAGGCAATAATAGCAGTGAAAAAGTAAAATAGTCAGGTGGCAGAAGTAATTATCTATCCTCTCCTAGGTTCCAAGTTCAAATTCACTGCAAAATCAGATGATACATTTTTCTAGAACAGGAACAAGGCTTGTAATTTGGGGGGAGGAGGTTAGTCGATTACAGTGACCCCAATGCTCAACTGGTATTTTACTGACCCCCGCCAAATGGATGAAAGGCAAGATTAACCTAGGTGGAATTTGAATTCATCAGACGGTGAATCCAAAAGAAATGCCACTAAAGCATTCTGTCTGGCATGATAACAATTCTGCCAGCTACTTGAGATAAACTTGTGTCCTCTCCAGGAGCACACACACACACACAGCTCCATACCTTGAAACTGGTGTTAAGCACCAGTTCTGACAACAGTCCTCGTGACTTCAGAAATATTTATATTTAACTTTGTAGCACCAGCAGCAGTGGTGGTGACAGTGGTTGCTGTTGTTGTTGTGGTGGTGGTGGTGGTAGTAGTGATCTCTCTAAGTGCTACAAGCAGCTGTTGACTTAAAACTATCAAAGAAATTAAAGTAGTTAAACATTTTGAACTTCTAAATAATACACTCATACACACACACACACACATATATATACATGCCCATATGAAAACACACACACACACACATATATATATATATATACACATATATATATATATATATATATATATATATATACAAAAACACACACACGCACGCACGCACACACACACACACACACACACACACACACACACACACACACACACACACACACACACACACACACGTAAATTTCTAACGAAGAAACCAGTTTTGTTTTACTTTTAAGCTACAAAGTCCAAAAATGTTCAAAGAAATAGTTGACATTCCAGCGAGTGGCTCGTCAGAAGTAAATAACCAACTTCTAAATACAAATATCCGAGACAATACCCCAGACAGGTTCTTATAAAAACAGGAGAAACTTAAAGAAAATTGTAAGATAGTTATTTTTGTATAGCCTCTGGCCAACCCTGGTAATCAAAAGCATTCTACCTTTGGCAATTTCATTTTTTTTACTTATATTCCAGGAACCTGAGACCAAATTCTCTAGTGTCATCATTTTTTTTAATGTAACCCATGTCAACAAGGAAAGTGGACATTAAATGATGATGAAGAAGAATATGAAAGAAGGGCTAACTAAATGTCTGTAAAACAAGCATGGATGCTGAAGACAAACTTATGAAAATTCTTTGCATGGGCAAAGGGTTAACATCAATCACCACCTGGATTGTGAAAGCATCCAAGCTGGATCTCCAGTCTGAATTTAACCAACTTTCCTCTTTACCAGTTATTAAAACCCTCAAAAGAATCACAGAACTTCCTTTCATCCTCTAAGTCAGTGGTTCTCAACCATTTTTTACCTATGGACCCCTTTGATTCCTATTTTATTCTGGTGGACCCTCATAACCATTCAATGTTTAAAAGATCCTATTGTATTTTTAGAATTAAACATTATTAGGAATTGTGTTTTAAAAAATTGTTAAAATGTTTTGTGTATTTGTATGAGTAAAACCGACTTATTGCACATAAACCGTAACAAAATCTTATACATAGCCCCAGGGGTCATGTGGACCCTGGTTGAGAACCATTGCTCTAAATCAATAAAAAAAAAGTAGGGTGGAA
>NC_142948.1:7955652-7965652 GCF_046866305.1 Octopus bimaculoides | reverse complement strand
TCCAGTAGTCTCCATACTGCTGACACTGTTTGCATTGAGCAGATACTGTCTGAAAATATTTAAACTGCAATGATACCCAGACAACAACTAATAAAGACATTGTACATGCTCACATCTATGCATTTTTCATGGCTTTTTGTCTGTGTTATGTTTTTGAATTTTATGTGTAAAATTCTGTTTTGTCCCTTTTTTTTCATAAGGTCGGCGGAGTGTTTAAGGAATTTGCTCACCAACTTCATGGTTTCAGGGTTCAGTCCCACTGCATGGCGCTTTGGGCATGTGTCTTCTACTATAGCCACAAACTGACTAAAGCCTTGCATTATCGTTTAAGGGTGGGGGGTCACTTTTACACGATAATGCAACACCATGTGTTGCCCAGGTCAGCCACATAAAAATTACAGCACTAAATATGGAAGTTTTGCTTCACCCTCCTTATTCTCCCGACCTTGTTCCATCTGACTGTCATCCTTTCAGATCATTGCAGCATTATTTGAAGGGAAAAACGGTCTGGTGGTGGTGCTACGTAAAAAGGACCAAGAACACACTGTAAAGTGGTTGGTGTTAGGAACAGCATCCAGCCATAGAAACTAAGCCAAAACAGATTATGGAACTTGGTGCAACCTCTCGCCTTGCTGGTTCCTGTCAAGCCGTCTAACCCATGTCAGCAAGGGAAACAGATATTAAATGTTTGATGATGATAATGATTAGGTTAAAAATAATACCAAGTGTTCTGTTGCTTTGAAACCTGAAGAATTTTATACCTGAGGGATCAACAATTTGCCAAATAGATGGGATTACGTTATCAATTATAATTTGTGTCTACATATCAACCCTCATAGCATCCATGATGTTAGCACAACTGGATTGAGCAACACTGTCAGAACCACTATATAAACATAATACACACACACACACACACACACACACACACATGAATATATTTATCTGGAGATAAAGTGGCTGAGTTTCTTTTGAGTGCTGGGCCTCATGGAGGCAAAGTGGCTGAGCTCATTTCGAGTGTTGGGCCTCACAGACGCAATGACCAAGACCTTTGGCATTATGTGCTTGAGAAGAAGACCCATCAAACTGAGCAAAATCACAGATACCAGTGTCATGCAAATGGTACCAGTGTCACACAAATGGCATATAAAAGCACCCATTACACTATCAGAGTGGTTAGTGTTAAGAAGGGCATCCAGCTGCAGAGAACCATGCCAAATCAGATTGGAGCCTGGTGCAGCCTTCCTGTGTGCCAGCCCAATCAAACTGTCCAACCCACGCCAGCATGGGTTGGACGGTTTGACTGGGCTGGCAGCATGAACAACAGACATTAAATAATGATGATGATGTTGATCTGTTAAAGAGCACCCAGCACATTCTGTAAAGTGGTTGGCATTAGGAAGGACATCTAACCGTAGAAACCATGCCAAAACAGACAAATGGGGCCTGATGCAGCTCTTTGGTTTGCCAGCTCCTATCAAACCATCCAACTCATACCAGCAAGGAAAACAGACATTAAATGATGATGATGATGATGATGATGATGATGATGATGATGATGATGATGATGATATATATATGTAATTGGTTCTAAGTATAACAAAACAGTCAATAAAAAACTACCACTGACATTATCATTATCTCTAGTGCATTTTCTTATCTTTTTTTCTTGTTACTTTTTTTCTTGTTACTTTTTTTTTTCAGTAAAGATTCTTTACAAGTTAAAGATTTATCAGGAATCACATTTGGTGCAGCAATGTTGATAGAGAGAAACTAGTCAATGCAGTGAAACATGGAGTTGTGTCATCTCAAGTATTTCTTAGACGAGATTAGTTGGGAGGAAAAAGTAAAGGAAAAATACATATATATATATATATATATATAAAGGAAAAAAAGCCCTGGAAAGATAATTTCAAGCAGACTACGCAATAAATATTTACTTTAAAACACACAACAAGAATCATTAATTTCTTTCTTTTCTGTCTTCCATTTTTGTTAGGAGAAATGGTAGGAGAAGGGGTTCAGAATGGAAGCAGCAAGTTACTTTATATTGCAATTTTCTTTCTGAAAATGGTGCAAGTGACAAATTGCATAAAAGTGTGCCAGACTATTTGTTGGCATATATTTTCTTCTTATAGCCTTAAGCAAATCCTGATGTGTGGAATTTGGTAAATAGAAACGGCGCAAAAGCCCATCATATATATTATCTTCATCATTTGTGTGTGTGTGCGCATGTGTGCGTATGTGTGTGTGTGTGCGCGTGTGTGTGAGCATGCGTGTATGTGTAGGCAATTAACACAAGAAGACAGATGATGACACGGGATGGACAAGTTTTAACTAATGTTGTATTAGTTTAATGCTTATATGAGAAAGAGTCTAGATGCTTCTGACACCCGTTCTTCATCAGGAGAAAGGCTGATAGAGAAGAAAAAATAAACAAGGAGAGTGAATGAGAGATCGTAGTCATGGCTGATGCTGGTGTTTCATAACTGGCACCTGTGCCGGTGGCATGTTAAAAGCACAAACTACACTCTTGGAGTGGTTGATGTTAGGAAAGAAAACTAGCTGTAGAAACCATGCCAAATCAGATTGGAACCTGGTCTAGCTTATCAGTTTTCAGTCAAACCGTCCAATCCATGCCAACATGAAAAACAGACATTAAATGATGATATATATATATATATATATATATATATACAAGTTTCTTTCAGTTTCTTATTTCTTTACTGCCCACAAGGGGCTACACACAGAGGGGACAAACAAGGACAGACAAACGGATTAAGTCGATTATATCGACCCCAGTGCGTAACTGGTACTTTTTTAATCGACCCCGAAAGGATGAGAGGCAAAGTCGACCTCGGCGGAATTTGAACTCAGAACGTAACAGCGGACGAAATACCGCTCAGCATTTCGCCCGGCGTGCTAACGTTTCTGCCAGCTCGCCGCCTTCTTTCAGTTTCTGTCTACCAAATCTCCACACAAAGTTCTGGTTAACCCAAGGCTATAGCAGAAGACACCTGCCCAGCCCAAAGAGTCATGCTATGCAACTGAACTTAGAACCATATGGCTGGGTAGCCAAATTCTCGCCACACAGCCACACCTATGCCTACCCACACAGCCACGCCTAGTAACAAAAAAATATATGAATAAATAACTTGTTTCCATTATCGAATGAAGAAGTTAGGATGAATCACAAATATGGTTCGACACCATCATGATGCTTCTTCGTTTCTTCACCATTGTCTACTTCTTCAACTAATAGAACTTCAAAGTGAAACACGACACATTAGGGGAAAAAAAAAAAGCAATTATTTTTCCTGATTTTGTAATTTAATTTTTTTCTTTAAGGCAAAAAAAAAAAATTATATAAAATTCAACTTATGCATAATCCATTAAAAAAAATGTACTTTAAAAAAAAAAAATCAACCAGACATATTAAAAGGCCTAATTTTATTTGTTTTTATTTTATTTAATTTACATATATATATATCTTTTTTCCATTCTTGCTTGTTGAGTTCTTTGACTGCTTGTTATTTTTAGCTGAAGAAGTATAAACATCAAGAGACATTTTACCGGCATCAATAATGCCAGATACAAATAGACAAAGAGACATTAAAGAAAACCTGCTGACGTTAATGGGTAGACTTGGAGTAGTGTGGTGTGTTCTATTATGACAGTTAGCTAAACAGATGACTAAACTACATCAAATTAAGAAATTATTACATTATACCTTATATATATATGCATATATACATACATATATAAACACACTTGTACATATATATATATATGCATATACATACATACACATACATATATGCATGTATATATATATATATATATATATATACACACACGCACACAAATATACAACTATATATGCATGTATGTGTGTGTATATTATATACACACACACACACACACACACACACACATATATATATATATATATATATATATATATATATATATACATATACACATATATATACCTATGTAAATATATATGAATCCATCCAAACACACAAATACATAAATACATATATAGCTGCTACAGATGCAATGTGTATGTAGGCATGTATATATATGTATATATATGTATGTGTGTACGTATGCATGATACATATAAATAGGACCAACACTAACCACCATTTCCAGTCCTTCTGTGCAAGAACATCCTCCTCCTGGAATCTTCCCGCTGTTCAATGGCACTGAGCTCAATGGTCTTTGAGAGGTTTACTAAAGACATGGGCCTTGTCAATTCTTCTCAGCAAAACATAAAAAATACACACTACACACACACAAATATATGCCCACACCTCATAAACACATATAGAAACACAACACACAAACCACACACATAATTATTCACATACACACTCTCACACATACCACATATGCAATACATAGTTTGTGAACATTATTTCAATATGTATTTTACCATGTCGATATGGTTGAATAGGTTTTCAAATCAAATTAAAACCATCAAGATCAAAGTCTTAATCTTTTTTTTTATTATTATTACAATTTCCCAATAAATATTTGATTAATTTTTCTTCACCCAGACTTAACCAACACAATGGCAACAAATAACAAAGTTATCACCATAGTAACTTGTAATTAACTCACACAGAGACTTTGAATGATTAGAGAAAGGGAGAAAGAAAAAAAACGAACTAAATCAATCAGTCATCTTATGTATATCTTTTACTTGTTTCAGTCATTGGACTGCAGCCCAGCTAGGGCACCACCTTCAAAGGTTTAGTTGAACAAATCAACTCTCACACTTATTTTCTTTTTGAAGTCTGGTACTTATTCAATCAGTCTCTCTTGCTGAACTGCAAAGTTACTGGGATGTTAGCAAATGAATAACAGTTGTCAAGCAGTGATAAGCAACAACCACAAGCACATGTCTTTTAGTTGCTTTAGTCATTGGGCTTTCACACAACTTCTGTCGACCAAATTCACTTACAAGGCATTGGTCAATACAGGGTGATAGTAGAAGACACTTGCCCAAGGTGTCACACAGTGGAACTGAACCCGAAACCATGTGGTTGGGAAGCAAGCTTCTCAACTGCGCAGCCTCAGTTTTTCATCTTTCTTTGGTCAATGGAATAAATACAAGGCTGAAGAAAGCAGTCTGCCTCCCCACCTAGTCATTTCTTCCCTCAGAGTTCATAGATTTGTGAGCTGATTGGTGATCTCAAGAGTGATGGTGGCATGAACAAAGCATCCAGTACATGCTGTAAAATGGTTGGCATTAAGAAGGGCATCCAGATGTAGAAACCATGCCAAAGCAGACACTAAAGCAGGGGTTCTCAATCGCTTTTTATCTATGACTCCCTTTGATTACTATTTTATCCTGGTGGACCCCTATAGCCATTCGATGCTTAAAAACTTTTATAGAAACTTCTCTGAAAATTCCTATTTTGTTTTTCACCCATTAACTTGTGTACGTTGAACTAAGTAAAATGTTAGAAGAAAGAAACCTAGCTGTTTCTTGCAATACATACCATTACATACATCTAAAGCAAATTTTTTTCAGGGGCCCTTAAAATTCTATTGTGAATCCTCAATTTACTACTTTGTTAGATGGACTCCTAAAAATCTTATATGGGCCCGAGTTGAGAATCGGAGCACTAGAGCCTGATGCTGTCTTTGGAGCCATCTGATCCTGTCAAACCATTCAATCCGTACCAGTATAGAATATGGACAGACAATAACGATGAGGAGGAGGAGGATGCATAAGGTCAGCAACTTTGATGAGAGGGAATTAATCAATACTATCAACCCCAATATTTAACTGGTACTTTATTTTATTGACCTTGGAGGGATGAAAGGCAAAGTTGACCTTGGCACGATTTGAGTTCAGAATGTAAAGAGCTGGAACAAATACTAAGCATGTCTTCCTATGTTCTAATGATTCTGATATTATTATTATTATTATTATAATTGCATGTGCCTGCTATACCCTTATCAGACAGATAGTCATGATGGGTATACTGGGCTTCGTATATTTTACCCCAGTGTCACTTTGATGGCATGCACTGCCCTCTCACTCAATAATAATAATATATTATTTAATATGTAAGAATGGCTGACTGCTATGAAAAAACATCTAATGATAAAGATTAAAAAAATAATAAATCAAATAAGAAAAATTAGCATGAATGTTGAAAGATAACTGAATAACTAGGACTTGTAAAATTTGTTGGTCATGACCATATATAATTGATGTATCACAAATGTTCTTATTGTTTAGTGATCTCATACTAGGTGTCAACAAACTATAGGAGCATGGTTCATATCAACACCAGTCCACCCCAACACCACACAAATACAAAAGAAATAGTTTCTGATTTAGGAACAAGGCTAGCCATTTGGAGAAGAGATAATGTAGTTGATACCATTGACTCGAATATTTGGCTGGTACTTTATTTTATCGACCCCTGAAAGGATGAAAGGCAAAGCTGACCACGGTGGGATTTGAACTCAGAGTGTAAAAGAGCCAGAACGAATACCACAAATCATTTTTCCTGACATTAGTGATTCTGCTGAGCAGGGTTCATATCAACACCAGACTGATTCCTCTTCCCCGCCATGCCACACAAATAAAAAATAATAATAGGATGTGTAATGTCAATGTGAATACCCGTCAGAGTGTAAGTATCTTGAGAGAAAAGCTGAACATTAGAAGCATCAGTTGTGGCGTGCAAGAGAGACGATTGCGCTGGTATGGACATGTGGTGAGAATGGAGGAGGATAGCTGCGTGAAAAAGTGCTACACCCTAACAGTTGAGGGAACCCGTGGAAGAGGTAGGCCCAGGAAGACCTGGGCTGAGGTGGTGAGGCAAGACCTTCGTACATTGGGCCTCACCGAGGCGATGACTACGGACCGAGACCTTTGGAAATGGGCTGTGCGTGAGAAGACCCGGCAAGCCAAGTAAGATCGTTGCCAGTGCCCCTGGACTGGTTCTTGTGCGGGTGGCACATGAGATGCACCATTTTGAGCGTGGCCGTTGCCAGTACCGCCTGACTGGCTCCTGTAGGATTTTCGAGCGAGATCGTTGCCAGTGCCCCTGGACTGGCTTGTGCGGGTGGCACATAAAAGACACCATTTCGAGCGTGGCCGTTTTCGTGCGGGTGACACGTAAAAGCACCCACTACACTCTCTGAGTGGTTGGCGTTAGGAAGGGCATCCAGCTGTAGAAACTCTGCCAAATCGGACTGGAGCCTGGTGTTGCCATCCGGTTTCACCAGTCCTCAGTCAAATCGTCCAACCCATGCTAGCATGGAAAGCGGACGTTAAACGATGATGATGATGATGATGATAAATAAAAATAACAACTAATAACAAATAAAAGTCCTATCTTTGAGACCAACATTAATTAATAGACACTCATGTGTCCAACGATTATCACTACCCCCAAGCTCTGCACTAATCACAGCACTCAGTCATTCCTTCCCAGAAGGATTGGTCTTCTGGAATTCCCTCCCTGTTCACATCATTACCAAAGGTGTTGGCTTACTAAGATTCAAAAGGAACTTTAATGGCATCAATTTTACCAGTCTAAGAAGGCATTCAAAGGCTGTGGGCATGGCCCTTTCCTCGAGATACAAGCAAAATATAAAAAAACATTTTACATGGCACTATATCTCCCTTCCACCCAAAAAAACTGTAACAGCAACAGCACACACATATAAAGTTTGGATGGGAAATAACCCAAATCTAAATATAATGCTGGGCCCCCATCAGACTAGTTACTTTAACACATTAACCATCACATGTACCACTGGTGGTTCCATCACAAACTTCACACAACTGCCATATGCACCAGAATATTTTATTCTGTATCTTTTACATGGTTTTGAGGATATTTGAATAACATGAGTGCTAAATATTGAAGTTTAATTATGAGATATTGTAAAAATGCAAAAATATTACATTTCCTTGTAATTAAATAGTACAGCGTGACTGGAAATACATGGCGTGACCAGTAAATTCCAGTAACAGGTTGTGGCAGGTAACATTTTAAGATGATAAATACCCAAAATGAAAAAATATAACAGAAGTTGAAACAGAACATTTAAGAGAAAAAATACACCATGTAAACATGAATAACAAACATTTGGTTATGCTGGCAAATAAGACAGAGAGCAGTGTTTATGATTTCTATCATTACTTTCATTTTGCATCTATGATGAATTACGAAACTGTACAATTCCATCACAAGAACTGCAGCCAATCAATTATGAATTAAGATATATCAGCAGAGAGGTGGGGAGGAGAGAAAAGCAACCCAAACAAACGCAGTTGATTAATTAATTAATTAACTAATACTATATCATGATGATTGAAGAATAATTGGAATAATGACTTACCTATTTGTCTTTCAATATCTGCAGCTTCGTCTGGAGTAGCTCTAGGGATTACACCTGGGTCACTAAAGCTTGTTCGGAAAAGGGTGGATATAACAAATAAAAACAGGGCTGCTCCAATGGCAGGAATTGCAGGGGATACGTTGAGGGCCAAATATCGACAGCTGCAAAGAGAAAAAAAGAAATGGCAAAAAAATTAGCATATTAGCAAATTGAAAAAACATTGTTTTTTAGCTACAATAATTACCAACAAATAATTAATTACATACATGTGTGTGTGTGTGTGTGTGTGTGTGTATTTTTTTTTTCTGCTGCTTAGTTACAAGAGAAACAACAAAGTCCATGACCAGTTGCAGGGTCTGATGGATAGCAAAAGGTCGTGGAAGAAAGAGAACAAGAAGATACAGAACATAGATTACTGCAAGAAAAAAAAAACCATGTATTTAGATATGAAGTCTATTGCATGACATCTGTTAATTATCTTTTATTGATTCAGTCATGGGACAGCAGCCATGCTGGAGCACCATCTTGATGGAATTAGTCTAGCAAATCAACTGCAGCACTTATTTTTTAAATCCAGAACATATTCTATTGGTCTCTTTTGCAAAACTGCAAAGTTATAATAAAGAAAAGAAACCAGTACTGGCTGTCAGATGGTGGGAGGGACACACACAATCATCATTATTTAATGTCTGTTATTCATATTGACATGGGCTGGACAGTTTGACCAGAGCTGGCAAGTTGGGGAGCTGCACCAGACATCAGTCTGATTTGGTATGGTTTCTGTGGCTGAACATGCTTCTTAACACCAACCACTTTACAGAATGTGGTAGGTGCTTTTACACGGTACCGCATGGATGCTTTTATATGCCACCAGTCTTAACACTTCTGCTGCAAAGTACAGGTCTTCTTGAATACAGCAATGCACCAGGTCCTTTGTCATCTATGTGTGTGTGTGTGTGTGTGTGTGTGTGTGTGTGTGTGTGTGTGTGTGTGTGTGTGTGTGTGTGTGTGTGTGTGTGTGTGTGTGTATATATATATATATAAACAGAACACAAAGGATTCCGCGGTACACGTGTTTCAAGCTTTATACACAAACAGTCGTTGCATCATTATATGAGTATATAATTAATAGACAGTATGCTTTAAAGCTATTTTCAGCCGCAAATATATTCTTTCCCAAGATTATATCACAAAGAAGAAATCACAAATATATGTATGTATGTACATATGTAAATATACCATGATCATCATCATTCAGCATCTGTTGTCCATGCTAGCATGGATTGTACGGTTTAACCAGAGTTGGTAAGCGGAGGGGCTGCACCAGATTCCAGTCTAACTTGGTATGGTTTCTACAGCCGGATGTCCTTCCTAATGCCAACCACGCCAAGAGTGTAATGGGTGCTTTTACGTGCCACCCGCACAGGTGCCTTTTGCATGATGCTAGTATCTGTTATGATTAAGATTTAACTCGGCTTGAAGGATCTTCCCTCTCAAACACAGTATATTGCCAAAAGTCTTAACCATTTGTCATTACCTCCATGAGGCACAGCTCTCAAAAGGTGCTTTTTACCTGTCACCGGCACGGTTGCTGGTTCCACGACACCAGCATCAGCCA
>NC_142948.1:7945652-7953152 GCF_046866305.1 Octopus bimaculoides | reverse complement strand
GTTTTAATGTGCATTGTAAGTGAAGCTTGTTAACAACAAATGAGGGAGGGAGAGAGAGAAGGAAAACACAGAGAAAAAAGAGAGTAGGAGAGAGATAGACAGAGAGAGAGAAAGAGGAAGGATGGGGGGGGCAGGGAGAGGCACTGAAAGAGAGAGACTGTGTCATTTACATGCGGTTGCCACCATTTTCTCCACTCCCCTTGTTTTCGTTTCTAGTAAGAAATCCATTACTAAAATGTCATCCACACACACACACCATGGTTAACTTCAGAACAGCATCAGAGAAAGGTTAATTGGAAACCAATCCAGATATTCTGGTTATTAAATGAGAAATCATCAAATGTCACTTAAATACTCTTTCTATACATCTCACTTTCTCTTTCTTTCCCTCTTTCTCTCTCTCTCTCTCTCTCTCTCTCTCTCTTATTCATCATTCATTCATGTATACCAACACATAAAACATTGCGCATTGTCTTATTCAGCATTTTGGGTGGGGGGAAGCAGAAGTTTGTCTTCTCATGGTTCACATGGATCCACAAGGGTGACACTCAACTCATTTCCAAAAGAGCTCCAGGCTGGCCATGATCAAGCAAACCGGTGTTCAAATGCATTCCAGCCACAATCATCCCATTTAGGATTATATTATCCGAAGTGCCCTTCCTTTCCCATATTGAGATTTGGCTGCTATTTCTAGCACATAGAAGTCCTCCTTACTGGGTCATGTCGAAAGTGAAAGAAAAGAAAAGAGGGATTAACCTAATCACTGACTTGTTCAAAGGTAACTTTTCCACTCCCTTGACACCCACATACAAAAATTAAACAAACAAAAAAATTAAGTAGCATAAAAACCCCTATGTATAATATACACTTTTTGATCAAAAGATTAAAATTAAGGACTTAAGCTGAAAAGATTTTCCTCATCCACTACATTACACATATATACATATATTAATTTTTTATACACACACACACACACACACACACACACACACACACACAGAAATATATAATTATAATAATAATAATGATAATGATGATGATGGTGATGATGATGATGATGATGATGATGATGATGATGATGATGATGATAAAGTGTTAATATTCAGTAACCATAAGGTGGTGAACTGGCAAAATTGCTAGCAGGCTGAGTAAAAATGCTTGGCAGCATTTCATTAGTGCTTATGTTTGGAGTTCAAATTCTACCATGGTCATCTTTGCCTTTCCTCCTTTTGCAATCAATGCAGTAAGTTCCAGTTGCCCTCTACCCAAAGTTGCTGGTCTTGTGTCAAAAATTTGAAACCAATATCTAGTAAGAAAATTATACTGATGTAGAAGAGCATTTATAACTATGAGGTGGAGACTCACAGCTGGAGACTCCAATCGAAACAGGGGACCCGAAATGATACAGTGAATAAACGCTGTTATAGATTATGCCTAACCGAAAACGATCACAGCCACATCATCCAAACAGACCGGGTGAAACTGGGCTTAGCTGCTAGTGTTCTATAAAGGCAGAAGTAAATCTGCCTTCAACTTAGTTGCGCACCTTTGTTTCGCTTACTTTTTGTGTTTTACTGCATAAAGGTCACCAACTGCCCGCCTAAGTAATTACTGACAGCACGTACCTGATGTATTTACATCATTTGTCTACAGTGAGAAATTTTCTCTGTGACAAAACACAGTGAATGGCTTGTTTACGAGTTCAAACCGGCCACTGACATATTCGAACCTTGCATTTATAAATTATAAATATAACAAAATATAAATTCTACCACACATCTGCAAAAGCTTTTATCAATACAGATATGGTCAAATGATGTAGATCAACTCTGATGTGACCATCAATAAGGGTTGAAAATCTACAGAGGGAAAAGATAAATTTGAAATTGTTGTATGTCTACTTGTGGGTTTAAACACAAACTTTTCTTTTACTTATTTCGGTTATTGGGCTGTGGTCATGCAGGGGTACTGACTTGAAGGGTTTCATTGAGCAAGTTGTCTCCAGTACTTTTTGTCTTTTTAAAGTCTGGTAGTTATTCTATCAGTCTCTTTTGCTGAATTGCTATGTTAGAGAGATGCAAACAAATCAACACTGGTTGTCAAGTGGTGGTGGGGATAAACAGACAAAAAGATACAATGGGCTTCAATACAGTTTCTGTCTACTAAATCCACGATTATAAAATGGTAGCATTATTATACATGAACTTTTACACTCATTCTTACATTATCCCATGTGACATTTTTTAAGATGGTATGGCTAAGGGAGATCTGGCTACTATTTCTAGCATAGTTGGCTCCAGTACTTTTTAAAAAAGTCTGGCAGTTATTCTTCCAGTCTCTTTTGCTCAACTGGTATGTTATAGAGATGCAAACAAACAAACACCAGTTGTCAAGTGGTGATGGGAGCAAACACACACACAATGGGTTTCAACACAGTTTCTATCTACCAGATTCACTCACAAAGTATTGGCTGTTTTGGGATAGTAAAAGAAGACACTTGCCCAAGGTGTCATGCAGTGGGACTAAACCCAAGGCCACATGGTTGCAAAGCATGGAACAAATAGCAGAAAAAGAACTCCATACAAGTGTGTGTGTATACATAAAACACACACACACATTAAAATCTTTCAGATTCCACATCACATTTCTGTTCCATCTGCTGGGTAAAGTCTTCCTCAGGCGTCAGGTTGTTGTTGGCCCCATTTTCTGCAAGTAGAGGTTTACCACTCTCCGTGGTATTTTCCCCACAGGATATCAGTTTGGCTTCCATCCATAAGCATTTGAGAAGCAACATTTCAAAAATCCATTTTCCTCATTGTCTCTGGGGACACCCCCAAGCTGAGTATCTCTAGACCAAATAGTGACTATATATAAATTTATTTCATATAAAATGAACTATTAAAAATTAATACATCAGATTATAGTAGCTTAACTCTTATAGTCAGCTATGCAACACATCTTTCTCTCTCTCTCATACATCTGTACACACACTATCAGCTCTCGTAGCTAAATGGGCAACACTACAAAATATGATGTTATTAACTTTTTAAAGAATTTACACCCCAAGATCAAAGTTCTGATTATAAAATGGTAGCATTATTATACATGAACTTTTACATTAATTTTCACATTATCCAATGTGACATTTTTCAAGATGGTAAGGCTGAAGGAGACCTGGCTATTATTTTTAACATGGTGTATGAATTTATAGTCTGTGTATGTGTCCTTGTGTTTGTATGTTTCCACCCCACCACCACTTGATAACTGCTGTTGGTGTGTTTATGTTCCTGTAACTTAGTAGTTCAGCAAGAGAGACCAACAGAATATGTATTAGGCTTAACAAAAAATAAGTACTGAGGTCGATTAATTCCATTAGAAATTCTTCAAGGCAGTGCCCCAGCATGGCCGCAGTCTAATGACTAAAACAAAACTAAAAAAAAAACTACCCACATAGAAGCTAGTAATTTCCCAATATGTCTCTGTGTCTCTGGATGTCAACCTTTGACTCTGACCTACATTGCATTTCAGTTATTTATAGAGGAGTCTTCTACCTGCCAGTTATTCATAATGTTAACAGGTATGCACAGAGGTAATGGTGCCACAACCACATACTTAATTTGATATTAAGAGTGAATTTACACTGGCAACAGTTGAACCACCACCAACTCTAGCAGATGTACATTCACAAACAACCAAACACTTGTTTCATGATAAAAACCATCATTTCATAATGTATTTTTTCTTAAGCAAAATAAAAGTTTTTAAAAAAACAAATCTTTTAACAAAAGGATATAATAACAAGTTTAAATTTGAATGGAGATGTTATTGAAATCAGATATTTAAAAATAGCTAAGTGACTAAGTCGATCATACAGCAACTAGTTATATCACGTTAACAGAGAGGGTATGTGTGTTTGTGTGTACATTCATTGCTCTATGTTGAGCAATTGAGAAAAGAATGCTCAATACACGTTTCAGACGATATTGTTTTTAGTTGAAACTCAAGCAACAGGTTTCACACAACTGATCTTCAGGTAAAACATTCTGCCTGTTACACCTTAAGATTGCAATGAATGCAATTTAAGCCACAAGTCAAACTCTTTGCTTCAATTCCATTAAAAGCCTATATTGTATACTTGAGTGTGTTTGTGTGTGTGGTCACAGTTTCAGTCCCACTGTGAAGCACTTTGGGCAAGAGTCTTCTATAGCTCTGGGCCAACCAAAGCCTTGTGAGTAGATTTGGTAGACAGTAACTGAAAGAAGTCCATTGTGTGTTGTTTCTTTACTACCCACAAGGGGCTACACACAGAGGGGACAAACAAGGACAGACAAATGGATTAAGTCGATTATATCGACCCCAGTGTGTAACTGGTACTTATTTAATTGACCCCGAAAGGATGAAAGGCAAAGTCGACCTTGGCGGAATTTGAACTCAGAACATGTCTCTTTCTGCTCATGACTACTACATGGGTACCTAAGGTAATTGTGAAGGCACGTGGCTTAATGGTTAGAGTATTTGGCTCACAACAGTAAGGTTAGGAGTTTGATTACTGACAGCATACTGTGTCCTTGAGCAAGACACTTTATTTTATGTTGCACCAGTCCACTCAACTGGCAAAAATGAGTTGTACCTGTAATTCAAAGGACCAGCCTTGTTGCATTCTGTGCCACACTGAAATAGGTTAACTACAAATTAATTAAAACAAAATGGACTAAGTCTCACCTAATTGACTCTAAAAAAAATAAATGCTCTCTATTTGGCTTCAGCAAAAGAGGGTGTCTCTATATGATCACACAACTTGCCAGAAATAATAGCGAAATCTCTCTTTTTAAGACACTCTAATGTCTTTAAAAACTTGATAAAGGTATTAGATAATGACATTAAGGGTACATATGTCTATGGAGTACTCAGCTACTTGCATGTTAATTTCTCAAGCAGTTGATCAGATCCACTGGAACACTTGTAATCCTAACCAATGGACAGCCAGTTACCAAAGACAATTACAGTGAGTGAAGGCTGCAGTTTCTGAGTATGAAATACAGATTGTGAGGAGGGATGGAACTTGCTACATGAATGCAAATGTTAGGCTGGCAGTAAAGAATTATGGCCAAGCTTGAAGCAAACAAAGACAAGGGATTTTGGATGATTGGCTAATAAAAATTTTATTGGGTTTTAGAAAGTGAAACCTTGTGTTTATAGCTGTGTGTGTACTTGTTGTGTAGCTGTGTGTGTATAGCTGGGAGGTTGTGTGTGTATGGCAGTGTGTCTTTGTATATAGCTGTATAGCTGTGTGTATAGCTGTGAATATGCGTATGTATGTGTACAGATCGGTGTATGTATAGCTGCGTGTGTGTATTTTATTATTATTGTTGTTAATTGGCCCTAAGGGCCAACCACCCTAACTACCATTATACATCTCTGTATAATGGACTGTTGTAGCCAAGCTAACTGAGTTAATCAATTTAGCAATGAAGGCAAACTAAGAAAATAAAAAAATAAAAAGCATTAGATAAAATAGGTTAACTACAAATTAATTAAAACAAAATAGATGAAGTCTCACCTAATTGGCTCTAAAAAAAATGATTTCTATTTGGCTTCAGCAAAAGAGGGTGTCTCTATATGATTATACAACTTGCTAGAAATAACAGTGAAATCTCTATTTTTTAAGACACTCTAATGTCTTTAAAAAACTTGATAAAGGTATGAGGTAATGTACTTCTAGGTAGACTACGTCCAATTTTGACTTAGGTCTGTAATGAACCCTAGGAAACAAAGCTGAAGCATAACCTGGTTTCCATGGTGACAGATTACAACACACACCTCAATCCTGAATGGGATGCTAGTCCATCACAGGGTTAACTTCCCAATTATTACAGGAACTTGTTTACAGCAGAATGGACTGAAATGAAGTGCTTTGCTCAAGAACATAATGCACCATCTAGTCCAAGGACTGAAACCATGATCATAAGATTGTGAGTACAGCATGCTAACCACAATGGCACATGCTTCCACTTTCATTGCATCTGAAGAATAAGAACAGAATGAATGTGAAACTGAACCCATCTAGAACTAAACAAGAAATGGCTGAGCTAGTATTTAGATTCCAAAATAAAGAGAGAAAAAAACTATAATTGAGCCATCCATTCATCTATACCTGCTATCTAATATTCCAGGGATGGCTGTCTGGGTAGAGTCCACAGGCACCTCATCTCTAGGGTCCTGTCAGAGGCAACTGTCATTATACGTTCCATCTGAATCCCCAAGCGTATCCAACTGAGAATATGCATATTAGGGAGGGTGTGTGGCTTAGTGGTTAGGGTATTTGACTCACGATCATAAGGTTGTGAGTCCAATACCCAGCAGTGCGCTGTGTTCTTGAGCGAAATACTTTATTTCACTTTGCTCCAATCCACTCAGCTGGTAAAAATGAGTTGTACCTGTAATTCAAAGGGCCAGCTTTGTCACATTGTGTATCATGCTGAATCCCCCCGAGAACTATGTTAAGGGTACATGTGTCTGTGAGGGGCTCAACCACTTGCACATTAATTTCACAAGCAGGCTGTTCCATTGACCAGATCACCTGAAATCTTTGTCATCATAACCGATGGAGCGCCAGTTCCTTTCTGATTTTTGTTTGTTTTTTATGTATATCAGGCAATGTGGTTGATACCAGTGTCATGTAACTAGCACCTGTGCCAGTGACACGTAATAAGCACCTTTCGAATGTTTGGCCTCACGAAGGCAATGATAGACATTTGTCAATATGCCATGCTTGAGAAGACTCAACAAACCAAGTGAAATTGTAGTCATGGCAGATAGTGGTGTCACACAACTGGTACCATGTAAAAGCACCCTACGCTCTTGGAGTGGTTGGCATTAAGAAGAGCAACCAGCCGTAGAAACCATGCCAAATCAGACTGGTGTCTGATAAAGCCTCTCAGCTTACCAGCCCTGGTCAAACTGTCCAACCCATGCCAACATGGACACTGAATGTTAAATGATGATGATGACCCAACCATCTCAATCTTGGTCTAATCCCAGGTCTCTGACCAATTGTCTTGCAATCCTTTTTTGTGATATTCTAACCACATGTCCACATAGTACAGAAGCTGTGACCTCTCAATGCAGAGAAATAAATAAATCGTTTTAATTATGTATTTCAATTCTTTTAGCATTTAAAAATTTTTTTTTATTTTTACACAATTTGAATATTGATTTCTTCAATTCATCCACAACATTTGACTGGTATGGTACTTGATTTATAAAACCCAGCAGACAGAAGCAAAATGAAGTCAAACTAGGTAGGATTTGAACACAGAGGAACTTAAACTAAATACTGCACAAGCCAATGCAATAGCCTTTATGTGGCCTTTCAACATACTAGAAATAGTAGTCAAGTCCTTCTTTCTCTGCCTCTAAATCACAGTTGTCTTTCTAAAATACAAGAAAGACATATTGGATAATGTAGTCCAAGGTCAGCTTATGCATCATTGAAAAATT
>NC_142948.1:7928152-7943152 GCF_046866305.1 Octopus bimaculoides | reverse complement strand
ATAGAAACTAAGTCAAGTCAGGCTAGAACCTGGTACAGCTCCCCAACTCTCATCAAACTGTCCAACTCATGCTAGCATAGAAAATGGACATTAAATGATGAGGATGATGATACATGTATATATTATTTGTCATTACAGAAGTCCATTTTACTCGTGTGTATGTGTGAGGGCTTCTGTACAGTTTTCATCTACCAAACTCACTCAGAAGACATTAGGTTGGTCTGGATCTATAGTGGGATACACTTGCCCAAGGCAATATGCTGTGGGACTGTATCGGAAACCACGTTTATAAAGTGACCTTACCCACACAGCCATGCCTGTTCCGCCTAGATGAACAAAAAGACAGGCTGGTCTTTACTTAAAAAACTTTTGATCACAGATCAAGGGTCAACTTGAGAATAAACAACATCTATAAATTCAATCTTTTAAAAGATAGCAATACTATTTAAAGAGGAATTTCATTCTTAAATTACAGCTTTTATTTCATTTTATTTATTTATTTAAACTGAAATTTTGTTGGTAAATTTGTTTTCTTTGCTCTGTGCCTTTTCCAGGTCAGTCTAAAAATGGAATGAGACAGTTGCTCAAGAACACTATGCCACCTGTAATCAAACTCCTGATGTTACAATTATAAGCCAAGTACCCTCACCACAAAACCATGTGCCCTCACAATTGTCCTAGGTACCCATGTACTAGTAGACAACTGGGCACACATGCGTGCGCACACAGAAATATATACATACAGGCAGAAAGAGTAAGCGGTAGAGAGAGAGAGACATTACAATTTATTAATTGAATATGACTGACGTAAACACTTCCCCTCTCCTCAGACACATATAAAGAAATGTGCTCACACACATAAACAGAAAGAGCAGGGAGAAAGAATGAGAGAAACATTAAAAACAGCTGATGTCAAATAAGTCAGCCTTGAATCATCAACGCCAAATAAATGATGCCAAAACGGCTGGGCCAAAAAAGTCTCAAACCCATCTAGAAAGCAATATTAACATAATGAGTTGAAACTTCATCCTTTTGATACCAAAACCACCCGAGACCACTCCTAGGTCTGTGATATAAAAAAAATCCGTGTTTTAAAGTGATTTAAATGAAAACCTCCCACCAAAATTTCAAAGACCAGCTTAATAATGATAGATTTATTTCACTAAATTCTTCATTATTTTCAGAATTAACTGAAACAAAAGACAGTGTATCTCAACAGAAAAATGGTAACAGAAAGGTGAACTAGGAGTTGTTAAATGGATCCTTCTCTGCCTTCTACATAATGGTAAATATTTGAACCAGACCTTCTGGTTCCCTACCTGCCATTTTCATAATTTTTTTAACCTTTTTTTATACCAATCTGACTTAGATTGCCCCTGGTTCTTCAATACAAATTTCCCTGTTTTTAAAGTAACCCAAGTTAAAACCTTCCATCAAAATTTATTGTTAATTTGTATTCCAAACACCAGCTTTTTAATGACAAATTTATTTTACTAGAGTCTTTATTATTTTCAAAATTAATTGAAACAAAAGTAATATATTTCACTAGAAATATGGCAACAAAAGGGTTAAAGCACGAGGATGAGAGGTGGGTTGTAGTTGGTGCCAAGGTACACCTACTCTCATAAATTTTATATTTTTATTATTTCCTAGTCACTCTATCAGAGATAGTTAATACAATAGATACATAAAATAATGAGATAAGAGTTAGAGGTCTATTTAATGCGCTCATAAACAGAAGAAGGTAAAATTGAATTAAAAACAAGATTATTATTATCTCATTCTAATTTCCTAGTCTAATATTTGTTTATTACAGAAAATTTGCTCTTTTTCCAGTGAAATAAAATAAAAAGCTATAAACTATACATCCATATATATGTAGGCGTAGGCATGGCTGTATGGTAAGAAGTTTGCTTCCCGACCACATGGTTTTGGGTTCAGTCCCACTTCATGGCACATTGAGTGTCTTCTACCAAAGCCTTGGGCCAACTAAAGCCTTGTCAGTAGATTTGATAGATGGAAATTGAATGAAGCCGATCATGTGTGTGTGTGTGTGTGTGTGTGTGTGTGTGTGTGTGTGTGTGTGTGTGTCCTAGTATTGTCACAGGCCAATAACTGAAAAAGTGAAAGATAAGAGATTACAGAAAGGTATGTAACCTAGTCACTACAGTGTTCACAATTGTAAGGTCGTGGGTTCACTTCTTGGACTAAGCAGTGCATTGTGACCTTGAACAAGGTCCTTCACATCACATTGTTCTTCCAGGGAAAATGACTTCCCAAAAATACCACTGGAGCTACTTCAGTTGATTTTTATGAAATGGGCGGGGTTCCAAAGGGTCTGGTCTGAAAATAAATTGTAATTCTGAAATGAATACCAGCCAAGTCATAATACAGCCCATCCCACTCCAGCTATCACATTTGGAATGGTCCACTGGGTCAAGGGGATAGGAGAGCCATAAAGTTATACCATGTCTGCTTTCATATATATATATATATATATATATAGTTAATCGCCCCACCAAAAAAAAAAACAGAAAAAACACAAGAAAAAACAACACAAGGACGTGGGACATGCAAAGTATTAAAAGACCCTCAAGGAAAGAAGGAAAAGGTGTTTTATGTTTCGAGCAAAGCTCTTCTTCAGAAACAGGAGACAGAGGAAAGATCAAGAGAAAAGGAAGATGGAGGGGGAGAAAAAAAATTGTCAACAATTCACATGTAGTTACATTTTGGAATGTATTGTTTTAGGTGTGTGTGTGTGTGTGTGTGTGTGTGTGTGTGTGTGTGTGTGTGTATACACACACACACACCTAAAACAATAAAGAAAAGCACGGTACATAGAGCAAGCAGGTCATACTCATTGCAAGTAACAGTTGTAGCTTAGTTTGGTTTTCCTACGTCAGAGAAGGCAGACAAGGCCTATAACATTTGGAGGTCATCCTAGACAGGTGAGTCTGAAGTACGTAATGCCCAACCTAAAAACTCTACACGAAAGTGTGGGTGGAGAGAGGAAGGCCTGGTTCAAATGTTTACAACAGAGTGAACCAAACAAAAAACCCAGTAACGGTGGTAATAGTGTTGTGGTGATGATAAACCTGACACCATATTGAGTGCATGAGTAAAATAATGTTGTATAAACAGTTTTAAATTATTATTATTATTATTATTATTATTATTATTTCTAAACACCCAACAACACAAACCATTTTAAAAATATGTCTTCACATTCTGTTAATGTCTAAAACAGCTTGTTTATGGCATGCATGTACATGCACTTTCATACATGAATGTGCATGCACACTCACATGTACATGAGTACACATATGCATACACATGTATGCACATATGCTTATGTACACAACTGCACTTATGTACTTTCACAAATACCCACATTCACACACCAAGTTCTTGTAATGACATTTTAGGGCAGGAAATTTGCAACTAACATTATCCCTAAAAAAAAAAAAGCCTGAAATACATTTAAAGGTTACTGAAGTCACACCACGAAATTCTTCAGAGTTTCTTGTTCACTTTTTGTTTTGTGTTTTTCTTTTAACAAGCTTTTTACAAAAAAGTAGACAATACAGATATATTTCTAGAGTGAACCAAAATGATATTAGTCATGCAGATTTCAACACATTTTATGATGATCTGTTTCTCTATGTTAGAATATATTGTTGAGTTATCTAATTTGGGGAGGATTTGATATGGGCCTCACCGAGGCGATGACTACTGACCGAGACCTTTGGAAATGTGCTGTGCGTGAGAAGACCCGGCAAGCCAAGTAAGATCGTTGCCAGTGCCCCTGGACTGGTTCTTGTGCAGGTGGCACATGAGATGCACCATTTTGAGCGTGGCCGTTGCCAGTACCGCCTGACTGGCTCCCGTAGGATTTTCGAGCGAGATCGTTGCCAGTGCCCCTGGACTGGCTTGTGCGGGTGACACATAAAAGACACCATTTCGAGCGTGGCCGTTTTCGTGCGGGTGACACGTAAAAGCACCCACTACACTCTCTGAGTGGTTGGCGTTAGGAAGGGCATCCAGCTGTAGAAACTCTGCCAAATCAGATTGGAGCCTGGTGTTGCCATCCGGTTTCAGCAGTCCTCAGTCAAATCGTCCAACCCATGCTAGCATGGAAAGCGGACGTTAAACGATGATGATGATGATGATGATGATGATGATGATATATATATATATATATATTTATATAAATAAGGATAAGATCGATATTTAAAATATTGATTTTATCAAGTGGCCAGCATGGGAATAAAAACCATCAAGGTTACAATTATTAAAAATTTTAAATTGACTCTAAACCACAATAAATGTTTAGAGTCAAGATTTGACTGCTATTTTTCAGCGTGGCGGTATCTCTTAGATACCCTATATTATAATTTTATATATATATATATATATATATATATATATACAGGGTGTCCAAAAAAGCTGGGTACATAGGGATTAACACATACTTTAAGAAATTATTATTTCTTACATTTAATTGTTTATATTATGATTTTATTTACTTCATGTACCCAGACTTTGTGGACACCCTGTATATATGTGTGTATGTGTGTGTAAACATTATTGGCCACATATACTTAATGTACATGCTTAGTGTATTTGCTGGTAGGCTGCAAATTTGGCGTGGTGGAGATCACTCTTCGAAAGCACCAGGTGTTAAAACACGAGAGTCATGGACAGGTGAGACATTTCACCTCCGATCCCTTGATATCAAATGATTGTTGTAAATGAATGCCACCATCATACAGTATCCCTCGTGAATAATCTGTGAAAACGTGGCTAAATATTACCTTACTTGAAAACAAGAGAGCATTGGTGACAAAAAAGGCATGTGGTTGTGGAAAATCTGTCTCAACAACCTCTGTCCAACTCTTTATGGAAATATGGCCTTTAAAACAATGATGATGATGATGATATATATATATATATATATATATATATATATATATATATATATATATATATATATATATATACACACACACACATTGTTTGACTCCAGGTAAACTTTGACTCAGTAGAACAATGCGCAAAGGCATTTCAACAACAACCATCCATCCTGGACCAGTTGTTGAGTGTCCCACTTAATTATGATTTTATTCAACATACTCTCCTCTCACATTCACACACTTATTGCAGTCGTCTTTCAGTTTTTCTAAGCCCTGTAAAATAACTCAGAAGGTTGGGCCTCCAACCAGGCTATTCATGATACCCTTAAAGCCAGAAATTATATATATATATATAGCATAGCACTGATAAATCAAGCTAAAGGTTGTTTTTTTTATAAATTTGTCTTTCAGTTATTAGATAAACATTTTCCTATGTATATATACATAATTTAATGTCCTCCTTTCCATGTGCGTGCATGTAGAACTAATAAGCAAATACATATGCTTTGATCCCTTTCATGCCAAGAGTTCTCTTTATAACAGTTAAAATATTTAATCACCATCAAATAATAACCATGTTCTAGCAATAAAGGTGAGTCTCAACTGATTACATAGAAACTAGGTCCAAATTTCATCTTTGCATGTTGTCACATCTGCTAACGGTGATTCATACGACAGACCTTATCATATTGACTTAATAAAGATGGAAGTAAGCTGGAGTGCTATTTGCAGAAATATTTCAAACAATAACTGTATAAGTGACGTCAAAGAGCAATAACCATTAAAATGCTTCAGTTGCTGAATAAGAACTCAGTCACTCCATTATTCCTTCTGCTTTGTAATTCATATAATTAAACACATCTGCTTGAATATCTAAATGAATGAATGAATGAATGAACAAGCACATTCTGAAGGACCTCAGATGTAGTCACACACTGTCATCTGCTGCTGCTGCTGCAGCCATACATACACTCAGCCAGGGTCCTCCATATCCTGAACATTATGTCATCAGACCATCTTTGTCTCTCTCAAGCTCGTTTTCCATCCATCTAAACCAAAGATGTGTAGGCACAGAAAACTTAGCAAGTCTCTTAATAATAATAATAATAATAATAATAATAATAGTAATAATAGTAATAATAATAATAATAATAATAATAATAATAATAATAATAATAATCTTTTCTACTATAGGAACAAGACCACTCAGTAATTTTAATTAAAAGAATTTTGAACAAGGGCCTAAGTAACAGATGTTGACCCCATGTGTATAGGTGTATATGAATCAGTGGATTAGGGATAAATTCCTCTATTTGCCATTGTGTCCAATATAATTAATTTACTCCCCCAAATGATTTAGAAACCAGAGAAACAGCAAAGTATTTAAGGTCATTAAGGTCAATACAAACGTGACAATGACAACAACAACAACAACAGCGTAACTGATTAAACTGTCTTTTGTGTATGTTGAAATGAAAACAATGGCAGCTAACTGGACAATTCCTGACCTTCAAGGTGTGCAAATTTACTAAATTTAACAACAGTGCGTACTGACTCACAGAGATTTTGAGAAATTAACTTTCTGCGATAGAAATATTTAGTAACGTTTTAAACAAAATCTCATCACAAACTTTTGTTGCTCATTGCTTTTTTTTTAGTCAAACAAAAAAAAGTGACTATAAACTAAACTGACCACAACACCTGTTAACAATGCTATTATGGATTATCTTAACTCTGAAGGATTTAAACCAGCCATATCCAGCCCAAATTTTCTACCTGTTTTATGTTCAAACTGGTCATATCCGGCTTCTCATATCTATTCTACAATGTCCTTCTAAAAATAAACAATCAAAGCTTCAAAGCTGTGAGGTATTGCCTGATCAATTAAGAACAACCATCATCATGTAACGTTCGTTTTTCCATGCTGGCATGGGTTGGAGGATTTGACTGAAAACTGGTAGGCTGGGGTGCTGCACTAGGTTCCAATCTGATTTGGCACGGTTTCTACAACTAGATGCCCTTCCTAACACCAACCACTCCAGGAGTGTAGGGGGTGCTTTTTACGTGCCATTGGCATGGGTGCCAGTTATAAAACACCAGCATCAGCCATGACTGCAATCTCACTTGGCTTGACAGGTCTTCTCAAGCATGGTGTATTTCCAAAGGTCACGGTCACTTGTTGCTGCCTCCGTGAGGCGTCAAGCATTACATTTGACAGGGTAATCTGAATGCTAAACAGTTAAAAGAGAAGAATTTGAAGAATTTCACAAAAAGACCATTGTGTATCTGCCTCATGGTGATTCTCCTTGGTAATCCTGCTATTATTGGTGGTCAGTTAAAATAAACATCCAAGAAATGCTGCTAAAATAAGACTCAGATAAAAAGGAAAGGTCTGGAAGAAATATAGCCCTTTAGCATTTAAACTAGCCATATCTGGCCAAAATATTTTCTGTTTTATGTTCAAACTGGCCAGATCCAACATCTCACACCTACCCTACAATGTCAATCTAAAAGCATACAATTACATCATCAAAATCTCAAAGCTACAAGATAATGATTAATTCAAAACAATGTGAATATATTACCATCACATCTGACAGAGAAATCTGAATGCCAAAGGGTTAAACCAGTTACATCCAGCTTAGTTTTATGTTCAAATCAGCTAGATCCAGCCTCTCACACCAACTCTACAATGTCAATCTAATTCAGTGGTTCCCAAACATTTTTGGGCTGCCACCCACTTGGCACCCAGACAACATTCCTAGCACCCCTTACACACTTACCCCTATAAACATAGACCATTTTCTGCACCAAATTCAAAACAAAACAACCTAATTAACCCATAATTTTGTTTTTACAGCCATCATCCCCTTTTGGCCACCAAATTATCACCTCATTTTTCTTCAACTCCCCAACACCACCAGATCTTTCCACCGTCCCCAGTGGGGCAGTACCACCTGCTTTGAGAACCATTGATTTAATTTAAAGACCCTTGTGTTGTTAGTAATTGAACATTTGAAAAGGAGTTGAGAGAAACAAAAAGTCTAACCACAATAAATTCATTCACAAAAGACTGTAGAAAACATAAGTTTTTGAACAAAGTAATTAATCCTTTTGTTAGCATATTTCTGTTGAAATACGGTATCTTTGTTTCAATTAATTTTTAAAATAATGAAGAATCTAGTGAAATGGTTTTATTGTTAATCTGGTGTTTGGAATAGAAATTAATATGAAATTTTGATGAAAGGCTTTACACTGAATTGCTTGACATCTTTAGCATTCAGATTATTTTGTCAAATGTAATGCTTACTTATCAACATTGTTCTGAATTGATCATGCATTATATCATAGCTTTTGCTAAAAGTTTACTTAGGGAATTATCGTAATCCAAAGAAGTCTAGTTGGCCAAAACTTCCAAACCACTGTCATCCCTCTTCTTGAAAAAGTATATGTAAAAACACCCAGTAAAGTGGTTGGTTTTTGGAAGGGCATCCAGCTGTATAAACCTTGCCAAAACTGACCTTGCCTGTGCTTGTGTTGCAGAAAAAGAACTAAGTCCACTTTGCTGAGTGATTGGTATTAAGAAGGGCATCCAGCCGTAAAAATCCTGCCTCGAAAGACATTTTAAGATCCACGAAGATCAGAACTTAACTGCAGCTCTTGGTGGTCCAAATCAGATATGCAATTTATGTATGTATCTTTTCAAAACACTGTCTGGTTTAAAAAGCCACATCAGATGCCATGATAGATCTAAGGTGTAAGTACAAAAGGTGGTCAGACTTTACATATGGAATAGACAACCACCACCAATGTATGTATAAGGTCTGTGTCTCCCTCCCTGTCTCTCTATATGTATGAGCATCAAGTTATGTTTCTATGTATAATGTCCTTCTCTCTCACTCTCTCTATCTGTATGTGCGTATTTCTGTGTATGCACTTGTGTCTGCCTCCAGCACCAAAAAAATAGTTTCACCAAAACAGGCTTGAAGTATAGTCAGCCATGCCAAATTGTCAGCAACCACACATCCATACCCAATTGTCTCATTCCGTCTGTCGTAAACCAATTCAAAAGAAGGCTATTATTCAAACTTTGTTCAGCTCACCCTTTGGCTACTCAACGATTAAGCCGCGTCTATCCATCAACATCATTCAACACTGCACCACACTTTCGTATTCAATACAAAATAAGATTTCTATTATGCTAGTAGCAAATATAGGTTTCAAATTTTGGCACAGGGCCAGTAATTTCAAGGGACGGGGTTAAGTCAATTACAGTGATTCCAGTGCTCAAATCATACTTATTTCATTGACCTCAAAAGGATGAAAGCCAATGTCACTCAGAACTAAGGATTTTGACTGGCATGTTGACAATTCTGCCAGCTCGCCATCTTAACTAACAGCAAATATTAAACATTATTTGTTCTGCATTAGTTTTGTTGGGTATTGAGTAATATTAATTAAAAAAAACTCAACTCAATTCACACATTTACAACAATTAGTTGAATAAGCAAACATCAATTAAACTAACAAACATTTTTTCCAAATGCCAGAGGTAGTCAAATACCCTACAAACAAGAAATATAATATGCTAAATTCACTTGAACAAGCAAATATTTCTGATATTTTAATCATATAATCATATTTTTTACATGGAGGTTCCTTGGAATGAGATCATATTAAATTCCCATGATTTGTTTCTAGAGAGAGGAGGTGGGTGTTCCTGCTTTAGAATTTGCACTTTAATCTCGTTAAAAAAATACATTGAATGTGAAGTCACATGACCTAATGGTTGGGGTATTGCACTCATGATGGCCAGATCAGGGGTTCAATCCCTGGACCAGATGGGGCATTGTGTTCTGGAGTAAAATACTTCATTTCCCATTGCTCCAATTCACTCAGCTGTAAATGGATAACCTGCAATGGACTGATCTGCAATGGAATGTTGGCCTGCTAGCCTAGCCAGCAGGGTGGTACTCTTTAAAAGCTAAATCAATGCAAAGTACATTGTGACCAGCGATGTGTAACAATAGCTGACAGTCTGGTCTATCACGTGATCATGTGACAGTGAATGTAATAAAATTTTGTTTAGTTTACGTTTTTATTGAATATCATTTTTTACTGACAGGAGCCATGAAAATTCACACATTTTACAAATTTCTTTAAACTTCAATGCCTAAATTTATAGACCTTCAAAACATAGATTCATTGGGTTAAGCATTCTGATTATGCCATCAATTTCATTCCATAGCTGACACTGTTTAAAGTAGGACATTTGAAATTGTCTGCCAGTACTGCCTGACTGGCCTTCATAGGATTTTCGAGCGAGATCGTTGCCAGTGCCCCTGGACTGGCTCTTGTGCGGGTGGCACATAAAATACACCATTTTGGGTGTGGGCGTTGCCAGTACCGCCTGACTGGCCTTCGTGCGGGTGACACGTAAAAGCACCCACTACACTCTCGGAGTGGTTGGCATTAGGAAAGGCATCCAGCTGTAGAAACTCTCAGTCCTCAGTCAAATTGTCCAACCCATGCTAGCATGGAAAGTGGACGTTAAACGATGATGATGATGATTTTGATTGTGTCGTGGATCTCCTTCCATCGATGACACTGCTTAAAGCGTAACACTTGAATTTGTTACATAATGTTAATGATTTCAATTATGTCATCGATGTACTTCCATAGTTGAAACCATGACACTTCAATTTGTTCCATTATGTTAAAGAAAACACAAGGGTACGAATTATTTGAACTGATTGCAGGATGGATGTCTCCTAACGTTTCTCTCTCTCTCGTATTAACATCTTTCTCGTTTTCTCTCCTATGTCTCTCTCACTCTTTCTGTCTGTATTTATATGTGGGGGCATCTAGTTATGTCTATACACATATGTAATGTCTGTCTGTCTCTCTCTCTCTCTCTTTCCCTCACCAACTGTATGTGTATATTTCTGCACATTTATGTGTGTTTACAATGCTAAAAAAAATTCTGTCGCCAAAACAACCTGTTTTGGAGACAGTACGTTTTGGCACTGGAGGGTGGGTGTCTTCAGTGAGGAAACAATAGAAAAAGGGCGGACTGTCAAACTCAAAATGCGTCATTGCACACACACACACACACATACTCTTTTACTCTTTTACTTGTTTCAGTCATTTGACTGTCCATGCTGGAGCACCGCCTTTAGTCAAGAAAATCGACCCCAGGACTTATTCTTTGTAAGCCTAGTACTTATTCTATCGTCTCTTTTTGCCAAAACGCTAAGTCACGGGGACGTAAACACACCAGCATCGGTTGTCAAGCGATGGTGGGAGGGGGACAAACACACATACATATATATACATATATATATGACGGGTTTCTTTCAGTTTCTGTCTACCAAATCCACTCACAAGGCTTTGGTTGACCCGAGGCTATAGTAGAAGACACTTGCCCAAGGTGCCACGCAGTGGGACTGAACCCAGAACCATGTGGTTGGTAAGCAAGCTACTTACCACACAGCCACTCCCACACCTACATATATATATGTATCTATTGGCTAAAAAATGTAGGGAATATAAGTTTTCCACCAAAGTAATTAAAACTGTCCTCTAAAGAACTGACAACCAACACAGTAAAGAATGTGGGTTCATAGATCTTATCAACGTCATGAAAAGTAGGGTCAAACAGCCAATTGGTAAAGTTGTTAGAATGTTGGAGAGAATGATTCATAGAGGCAGGCATTTGCAACCGCACGGTTCAACCCCACTGTGGCAGCACTTTGGAGAAATGTTTTTTTGCTATAGCCCCCAGAGCTGCCAATGCCTAATGAGCGAATTTCATAAACAGAAAAGTTGGTTTTGTGTGTGTGTGTTGTCCCACCACCACTCAATAACCAGTGATGGTTTGTTTACACTCCTCTAACTTAACAGTTCAGCAAAAGAGACCAATATAAAAAGTACCAGACTTAAACAGATGTAAGTACTGGGGGGTTTGACTAAATTTTTCAAAGCAGTGCTCCAGCATGGCCACAGTCCTGTGATTGAAACTAACACACATACCTCATATACAGTTTAATCACCAATCATTTGCAGGTGTCTTATACATGTCCAAGAATAGGATACACGAATCAGTTGAAACCAACGCACAACTGCAAATGAAACTTAGTTTAAGAAGTAAATATTAAAAAAATATTTTATCTTTGAAGACAAAGTTAATAGACTGAAAAATTGTTATTAACAAATTATCTGAAACATTGGATAATTTACACAGTAGTTCATCATATAGACACCTCACTATGATCTTTGCTTTCTAATCTGTCAAGCTTAAAAAATTTATTTTTACCAATTTATTATTTTCTTTTCTTTTCTGTGTGCTATATCTACTCTATCACCATTTATTTACATCAGTCAAGTTGAGTGGAAATTATTTGTTTTACTTTGATCGAGGTACTGAGAACAGTAAGCAGGTGGAGAAATGGAGTCAGGGGATATTCATTTTGCATAGAGGTGGTTATTATTTTTACTTCAAGACATTCTGGCACACACTGATTAAGTCTGACTAATATTCAATATTTTCTCTCAAGATTATTTCATCATTTACTTACTTCATCGTAATGAATCAGAAACCAAATGTTTTATCCCACTTCATACATTCATAATTAAGTGAGATGGGTTGATGCGTACTGTTTGTAGACCACCCTCAACATATCAAATAAAACTTAATGTCACTTAGCTTTAGTCGGATGAGTAAAGGACTCCTAAGACTTGAAGATTTCCTGGGTTGGTGCTTAGCTCGAATTTTATGATACTAACTTTTTTGATACCAACCCACCTGAAACTTACCCTGCTTCTATGATACAAACTCCCTGTTTTAAATTTATCTTAATTAAAAAAAACTTCCATCAAAATTTCTTGCTCATTTTTCTTCCATATACCAGCTAAATAATAATCTTTTTATCTTTTGCTTGTTTCAGTCGCTAGGCTGTGACCATGCTGGGGAAATTTTAGACGAATGAATCGACCCCAATACTACATTTTTTTTTTCTTTTTAAGAAGTGGTACTTATTTTATCTGTCTCTTTTGCCAAACTGCTAAGTTACAGGGACACAAACACACCAACACCAGTTGTTAAACAGTGATGTAGGAACAAGCACACACACACACACACACACACATATATATATATATATATACAGCAGGCTTCTTTCAGTTTCTGTCTGCCAAATCCACTCACAAGGCTTTGGTCAGCCTGAGGCTAGAGTAGAACACAGTTGCCCAAGGTGCCACACAATGGAAGTGAACCCAGAACCATGTGGTTGGGAAGCAAGCTTCTTACTACACAGCCACGCCTGACAAAGATATTTTTATAAATTCTTTGCTATTTACAAAATTAATTGAAACGAAGTGTATTTCAACAAGAAATATAGTAATATAGTTAAACATGAGAGAGAAATCACTCATTGACTAGCACACCAATCTATCACAGGTAAGATTAATTACCAACAGCCAGGTGTACTGGATGAAATGCAGAACAAAGTGTTTCACCTGCAAATACAATGAAACATCTACTACAAGTTCAAAATCATGATCTATAAAAGCCTGTTCATTATCCACACAGATCTTTCAGGTTTTACAAGAATTAAAATGGTCTTCTACCATCACTTTTGTGAGAAAGCTTCCTTGTAAAATCCCTTTTAATAACTGACATCAAGTTTTATTTATTTTATTTTTTTTTTATGAATGACCAGCACGGAATTACCATCCTCGTGTTAGCTATCATCATCATCAGCCAGCAGATAATGGTGTATTTTGTTTTGCTTCTCACGTCATCCACTTTCACATTACATACATCCAGGCAAGACTTGACACTCCTTGAAAAATAGCATCCTTCTTTAACGTAAAAAAAAAAAAAGAAAAAATATCATGAAGTAATTCTCCAAACAATCCATTCAACTTCCTGTTTTAGTGACAAGCATCCTGTAGAAGATTCAAGATTCGTTAATTTTAATTAGAACAAATGTTGCCTATGACATTATCATCATCCTCGTTAGCAACAGTAATAATAGTTACTTTTATCATATTTCTAAAGTATTTATTACTAGAGAAAGATTTCTAATTAACTAAAACTAAATCAATGCAAAAACAAACAATGGTTTATAATTTGGGGAGAAGACTAGAAAGATGCTAAGTCGATACCATTGACCCCAGTACATGACCGGTATGTCATTTTATCGACCCAAAGAGGATGAAGCAAAGTTGACTCCAAATCTAAAGGGTTGGAAGAAATACCACATATTTTCTTTTCTACTCTAGGCACAAGGGCCAAAACATTTGGGGGAGGGGGCCAGTTGATTAGATCGATTCCAATATGCAACTGGTACTTAATTTATCGACTCCAAAAGGATGAAAGGTAAAGTCGACCTCGGTGGAATTTGAACTCAGAACATAAAGACAAACGAAACACTGCTAAGCATTTCACCTGGCATGCTAACGATTCTGCCAGCTCGCCGCCTTATACCACATGATATTTTGTCCAACGCTGAAACAAGAGAGATAATGAAGATAGAATAAAATATCTTAGACATACGTTCTACTAATTAGTTCAATACCTCACCCATCTGCATTCAATTCCCACTGGTGACAACATTTATTTTCATTCCTAACCTGAAGACACATGATTTAGTGGTTAGGGTGTTCGGCTCAGGATCATAAGCCATGAGTTCAATTCCCGGCAGTGCATTGTACCTTTGAGCAAGACTCTTTATTTCACACTGTTCCAGTCCATTCAACTGGCAAAATGAGTTCTACCTGTAATTCAAAACGGCCAGCCTTGCCAAATTTTCTCTCATACTGGATCTTACCGAGAACTACATTAAGGTAAACATGTCTATGAAGTGCTCAGCCACCTGCACATTAGTTTCAGGAGCAGGCTGTTGTGTTGATCAAATACATCAACTAGAACACCCACCATCATAACTAACAGAGAACCAGAACAACCTCAAGCAAAAAAAAAGTACTAATAATACGAGTTCAATCCAGTCAACTGTATACCTTTGTCAATAAGGTAGGACTTGAGCCAGATCAATAAAACTAAAATGTTATAGATATAGGTGCA
>NC_142948.1:7913119-7923119 GCF_046866305.1 Octopus bimaculoides | reverse complement strand
ACTTATTCGTTGTAAGCCTAATACTTATTCTAACGATCTCTTTTGTCAAACTGCTAAGTTATGGGGACATAAACATACCAAGATCAGTTGTCAAGCAATGGTGGAGGGACAAACACACAAAACTATATATATATATATATATATATATATATATATATATAAACGGGCTTCTTCCAGTTTCCATCAACCAAATCCACTCGAGACTTTGGTTGGCCCGAGGCTATAGAAGACACTTGTCTAAGGTACCATGCAGAGGAACCGAACCCAGAGCCAGGTGGTTAGGAAACAAGCTTCTTACCACACAGCCACGGCTGCACCTATATATATATATATATATATATATGTGTGTGTGTGTGTATGTATATATATATATATATATATATATATATATATATACATACATGCATAAAATAGAACTGTTGTTATTGTAGCTTCAGGCTAACATGGCAAATAAATAGGTCACATGAATAATGGGGAAAAAAAGGAAATATAATAAACACCACTCGGTAAAGAAAAACTACATATTAGACAAAGAAATGATTCTCCATGCTAATAAGTTTCTAAAATCATAAATACTTCATACATCAGCACACAATCACACACACACACATGCAGACACGTGATCAGGCTATCTTACAACAGCAGTTAATGTCACACCCAACTGCAAACAATGAGCTCTTCCACCACCCACATTGTTTATATATCTGACCCAGTAAATATTAACAAAAGCAAAAAGGAAATGAAACATAAGTGTAAGCATAGCCGTGTGGTAAGAAGCTTACTTCCAAGCCACACAGTTTCAAGTTCAGTCCCATTGCATGATGCGTTGGGTAAGTGTCTTCTACAAAAACCTTGTAAGAGGCCAAAGCCTTGTGAGGAGATGTGGTAGATGGAAACTGAAAGAAGCTCGTCATACATAGACGTGCATGTGATTGAGTGAATGAGAGAGAGAGTGTGCATGTGTGTCTGTCTGTCTGTCCCCCACCCACTGCTTTACAACAAAAGTTGAGATTTGGTAGATGGAAAATGAAAGAAACTTGTCATATAGAGACATGCATGTGAGAGAGAGAGAGACTGAAAGAGAGAGGGAGAGAGAGAGAGAGAGAGAGAGAGAGAGTGTGTGTGTGTGTGTGTGTGTGTGTGTGTGTGTGTGTGTGTGTGTGTGTGTGTGTGTGTGTGTGTGTGTGTGTGTGTGTGTGCACGCTCGCACCCATCTACCCACTTACTGCTTCACAACAGGAGTTTAGGAGATTCGGTAGATGGAAACTGAAAGAAGTACATCGTATATAGATGTGCATATGTGTGTATGTGTGTGTCTGTCTGTCTGTTTGTTCTCCCATTGCTTGACAACAAGTGTTGGTTTGTTTATGCCCCCATAACTCAGTAGTTTGGCCAAAAAAAAAAGAAAAAAAGAAACAAGCAAAAACAGCCAACAGAATGAATACTGGAATTGATTTCTTCGACAAAAACCCTTCAGCAAGGTCACAGTTCAATGACTAAAACAGGTAAAAGAAGATAGATGCTCTCTACATGTACTGGTACAAGCATACCTGTGTGGTTAAAATGTTTTATTTGCAATGACAGGGTAAAGACCTCTTTCAGTCATTAACGACCATAGGATTGCACCTAGAAAGTTACCCTCCGAGGCACAAGTCCGGGTAAAGTTGTTTATGGAAGACCAGCTGTCACTCATGCATACCAGCCTCCCTTCTCCACACCACCAATGTTATCCAAGGAAAAGCAAAGGGGCCGATACAGCTTGGCACCAGTGAATGTTGCAACTCATTTCTACAGCTGAGTGAACAGGAGCAATGCCGGCAACGTGGCAGGAGGGTTAGTTGATTATATCGACCCCAGTACTTCACCAGTACTTTATTTTATCAAACCCAGAGGGGACGAAAGGAAAAGTGGACCTCGACAAGATTTGAAACTAGAATGTAGAGAGCTGGAAGAAATATTGCAATGTGCTTTGTTCAATGCTCTAATGATTCTTCCAATCTACTGCTCCCACCCTGCCCCATAACAACAACAACAATAATAATAATAATCAGTTGTAAAACACAGAGGCTTTAGGTTTGAAGCTGTTGGAGTGCTAAGCACAAGGTTAAAAGTTCAGTGTGTGTGTGTGTGTGTGTGTGTGTGTGTATGCACACATAAGAATGTGCATGTCTGAAGGTTACAGAAATCCCTATTTTATAACCAGAACAGGCTATTACCCAAATTATACCTCACAAACTGCCAAATGAATCACTATTTTTAGTTATCCAGGAGGTAAAGGGCTACATTTGTTAAACCCATCTGTTTTCTCCTCACCACCCACCCACCCACCAACAATCTCAATAGAGAGTGAAAAACAACAGATGCACACACACACACACACACACACAAATTAATAAAAGAGATAAATAGAAATTATTTTACATAACAGAAATAAACCAAAGCAAAAAAAAAGACAGAAAGCAGCCCTGAAAATCCAATTAAAATAACTGTTTTCTAAAAAAAAAAAAAAAAAATAGGCAAAGACTCTAAAATCTTTGACTCTAGCAATCATAATTTTAAGCTATGGTATTATAGAGTGCAAAAAAACTGTTTCTAAACCAGTCAATACTGCTGGCATTCACTGGCAGAATAGAAACTATGTAATTAATGTGCCAACATTGCTGTGGATACAGATGCAAGCATGGCTGTGTGGGTAAGACACTCACTCAACAATAATGCAGACTCAAGTTCAGACCCACTGTAAGGCATTTTGGAGAAGTGTTTTCTATTATAACACTGAGTTGATCAATCCCTTGAGTGAATTTGGTAGGCAAAAATGTATAGATGTGTGTGTGTACACATCTGCCAGTTTTCCCTCCTGATGAAGGAAGACAGTATTACAGTAATGCCACTATGCATCCATCTACTGGTTGCATATCCTTGACTTTTTGCACATTCCAACAGCTGCTAATTATGTACATAAGTAATCAGATCTATTCAAACACACTGGAGACTTGACAATTAAAATGATGAAACACAGGACATAACTGTTGAAAGTATGACATGGTGACAATGTACTAATTTTGACTTGTAAAATAGACTGAACTATGAAAATCTTATTGTTAACATTTGGAATTTTCTTTGCACTCTTTTTTCTTTTTCTGTGCAGTTGTTGAGTGACTTTGGTCATCTTTGCTTAAAGGAAATCTATACGATACAGGAATAGAATTCAGTATAATTTATAAAGAACCAAATACATTTCCCGAAGATGATGCCCAAAGAATTGTGATTTGAAAACTGGTCTCCCAATTTATATTCTGAAGTTATTTGTGGAGGGAGGGGAAACTGTCATGGGGGTGATTTCACTGCTACGCTGAAAAGGTTGGACAACCGCATAGGTACTTCTTATACTGCTCTGACAAATAAAGTTGGCTAACTAGTCAGATAATGGGGGTGAATCCGGAGCAAGAAGATCCTATTCCATTAACAGCAATGTTAAAGCTGGCAGAATTAATAACGTGACTAATTTTAACAACCATTGTGTCAACAGTTCGTATTTTGTCAATGCTTTGTGTCCCTTGCAAACAGACTTAACTCAACATCATCATCATTTAACGTCCGCTTTCCATGCTAGCATGGGTTGGACGATTTGACTGAGGACTGGTGAAACCGGATGGCAACACCAGGCTCCAATCTAATTTGGCAGATTTTCTACAGCTGGATGCCCTTCCTAACGCCAACCACTCAGAGAGTGTAGTGGGTGCTTTTACGTGTCACCCGCCCGAAGGCCATCCGTACATAATATATATATATATATATATATATATATATATATATATATACACACAAATACACTCGACGTATATATGTATGTATATGTTTGTGTCTGTATTTATTCCCCTACAATCGCTTGACAACCAATGTTGGTGTGTTTACATTCCTGTAACTTTACAGTTCGGCAAAAGAGACCAGTAGAATAAGTACTAGGCTTACAAAGAATAAGTCCTGGTGTCGATTTGTTCGACTAAAGTGGTGCTCCAGCATGGCCAAAGTCAAATGACTGAAGCAAGTAAAACAATATAAGAATTAGTCAGGCTCCTCCTACACAGCAACCAATCCAAGGCTAGTATAGAAGACACTTGTCCAAAATGCTAATCCTCAGAGCTCAAACCCTGCAATAAATGTAGAGCAACGTACAAGGAAGCTACTACAATACAGCCTTTCTCATTCGTTTTATTGTTTGTTATTTTGTCATAGTGCCCTAATGCCTATCATATGAGGATAAAAACGAAATTCAAGATAAGTTTTATAACCAAAACATTGTTCCATAGTCATTAATCAGCTCTAGTTAGACAGACTGTAACAGAGTACAGTACAGATAATCGTTTAACCAATAGTTAACTATTAGCTCAACAGAAATTTGTTTTGTTTCTGTTTTCATCTTGCTTCTAAAAATTGTGTCAACCTTTTGTAGTACAAATGTCTACCCATACACACATATATATACAATAAAGTCACTGGAGTATTTCCTCTGCCACTGCCACCTTATATTTATTTGTATTTGAATAAAGCAAATAATATGGTTGGGGAGGGGGGGGGTAGCAGTGGCAGTAGTAAATCTTAATTGTCAGAAGTTATTTGCTCTTTTCACATGAAAAGGAGGATTATGGAATTACTAGACTGCTCAGTGTAATCACAGTAGCAAATAATAATATAAAGATAATAATGGTTTCGAATTTTGCCACAAGGGCAGTAATTTTGGGAGATGGGGTGAGTTGATTACATTGACTCCTGTCTTCAACTGGTACTTAGTTGATCAACCACAAAAGGACGAAAGGCTAAGTCAACCTCGGTGGAATGTGAACTCGGAACAGAGCGATTCATCCAGTGTGCTACTGATTCTGCCAGCTCCAGGTTGATCAATGACTTCTGAGTGAGCTTGGTACACAAACTATATGGAAACTCTGTGTGTGTGTGTGTGTGTGTGTGTGTGTGTGCCCACACCACTTGAAAAGCAATGTTGGTTTGTTTACACCCCCTTAACTAAGCAGTTTGATGTAAGGGACCTAAAGAATAAGTACTAGACCTTACAAAAAAACGAAGAGTACTAGGGGTGATTTGTTTGACTAAACCTTTCAAAACAGGGTCCCAACGTTGTTGCAGTCCAATGACAAACAAATAAAAGATAAAAGAAGGAGGGGTGTTGTGTGTGTGTGTGTGTGTGTGTGTGTGTGTGTGTGTGTGTGTGTGTGTGTGTGTGTAACCTGGCTGTTAACAAATAGAGATTGATAAAATTATTGGCAGACTGAAGTTGCTTGGTGGGGGGGGGGGTTTGATGTTATTGACTAAGCACTTGAAAGCGATGCTCCAGTATGGCAGCAGTCTGATGACTGAACCCCAGTGAAAGAATGACAATACATTTGAATGACATGCCAAGGAAACCAGTGAAAGAGCAACAGCCATCATCAGCAGTGGTGGAATGTATAGCAGGAATCAATGATGGAATTATTACTGTGTCATCATAACCTGTGACCCAAGAGAGATGCAGTTGTTGCCAGTCCAACATTTACATCATATGATCATGATTCATGTCTTGCAAGAGATTTTTGCTGCACACTCTTGACGCATTGTTATGCATTCCATATGAATTTGTAACAGTCACAGATGTGACTACTTTCTTTATGTTCTTTATTTACAACCCCTGTTTCAGTTCCTTCCTTACAGAAATACAAAGTGGAACAAATTGCTGAACACCATCAACGCTTTTAGTATTCAGATCTGTGCCAAACGTAATCCGTCAGTTACAAGGATGGGTTTCAGATGATCTGATCAATGGAACAGCCCACTCATGAAATTAACATGCAAGTGGCTGAGCGCTCCACAAACATGTGTACCCTTAATGTAGTTCTCAGGAAGATTCAGCAGGACACAGATTGTGACAAGGTTGGCCCTTTGACATACAAGTAATACACACATATATAATTATATGTAACGGTAAGATTCAAAGATCCAGGTGTAGGAAGTCAGTAGGCTTTGAGTAGTCCATAGAAGGTATAAAAAATTACTATTTCCGAGGTTCTGCAAGCTAAGAAACCTATGTAGCCTGAATTTTACCTACTCCACTCCCTAAATTTGGATGGATGGATGGATGGATGGATGGATACATACATACATATATATTCTAGGTTTCATTCAGTTTCTGTCTATCAAGTCCACACTCAAGATTTTGGCTGGCCCCAGGGCTATAGTAGAAGACACTTTCCAAAGGTAGGATTGAACCTGGAATCAAGTGGTTGGAAAATAAACCTCTTAACACACAGCCACACATATTTATTAGAGGTAAACTAGCAGAATCATTAGCACACAGGGCAAAATGCTTAGCAGCATTTCATCCATCTGTACATTCTGAGTTCAAATTCTGCCAAAGTAGACTTTTGCCTTTTATCCCTTTCAGTGTTGATAAAAATACGTACCAATTGAATACCTTCTCCCAATATTTCAAGCCCTGTGCTTATAGTAAAAAGGATAATTCACAAGAAGTGTGGGGGGGAGAGGCCATATTGTCATGGACCTTGTGATACAGAACAACCATCCACAGATTTTTAACAAAGCAAACTGAACTGCTAAAACCACAAACTGTTCAATCATCAACATGCTACAATCGACACCGGTGACACAATATAGGCTGAATGTAATCTATGCATCGTTAAATTTTTAAAAAAAATTTGTTAGCATTTATAATTAGAATACAAAGATCAAAGGACAGTTTCTAATTTATAAATAGACTTACAGTCTGCTGGCAACCTCAGGCAGCTGTTGGAACAAGTAAACTATTTATGGAAGTCAGATAAGTACCGCCTTCATTTCATGTCTATAAAAATTCCTTGTTCAAAAAAAATCAATGCAAATATTTCATTTTAAGAAGGAAAAAAAAAATTACAAATCTATGGAAAATAAAAAACAAAAAAAATTCCATATAAAATGTTAATTTTTTTTTCTTCTTGTTTTCCAGGTTTCCGTCATTTGACTATGGCTATGCTGGGACACTGCTTTCAAAGGTTTTAGTTGATTACACTGACCTCCCTCTCCCTTCCCCAGTACTTTGTCTGATGCTTATTCGATTGACCTCATGAGATGAAATGATGAAGCTGAACATAAACGGAATGGTGTAATACGAGTGGTGCTCAACCACTTTTGCCTATGGACTCCACTTGATGCCTACGTTGCTCAGATGGGCCCTTATAGCCATTCAATGTTTAAAAACTCCTAATATACTTTTATCATTAAATATTGTTGGGAATTGTATAAAAAATAAAAGAGCTTGGAAGGTTGGGCCTCCAGCCAGGCTTTTTGAGATAACCTTAAAGCCACGAAGTTTTCAGCATCCTTGCGTTTATGTACATTTCTGTCTGAGGAGGTGCCTTGTCATGATTATGTATGCTGCACTTATGAGGTGCATCTTTGGATTACATTTTAGCTGAATGAACTGACACCACTGCTCTTTTTCATTAAAGCCTATTACTTATTCTATTTGTCTCTTTTGCTGAACTGCTAAGTTACATGGATGTAAACACACCAACACTGGTTGTCAACCAGCGATTGTGGTGGGGGGGAACAAACACAAACACACAATACACACAGGGTCTTCATTCCGTTTCCGTCTACCAAATCCATTACAAAGCCACACCTGTGGCATATATCACTGTCTCCCACACATACAGGTCCTTTCAGGTGCCAGTGCCACTTAAAACACACCCAAGCCAATACTGCATAAATGCCCCTATGCCAGTGGCACATAAAAAACACCCAGCACACTCGGTTAAGTGGTTGGCATTCAGAAAGGCATCCAGCCATAGAAACCATGCTGCAACTGGCAGTTGGAGCCTGGACAGCTCCCTGCTAGCCAGCACCATGTCAAACTGTCCAACCCATGCCAGCATAGAGAGCAGACATTAAACGATGATGATATGTACTGGGTATGACATTAAACTGAACCTGGTAGTGAGGCTTGCAGTTCTGGAGAGTGTGGAATCACCCCATGATTTACCATTCTGACTCAGAACAGTAGTACTTGTCGGGGTCATTGTGTTAAACAGGTTTTTGTAAGGGTAATATCTAGGAGAAGAGCAACTCCATAATTAATACTCTCCTCCAATATGCCCTAATCCAGCACAGAACAGTATACCTGATGAAACTAATGTGAAGTATGTTCACTAACACAGATTCATACCATCGAGGTAATTATCTCATGTTAGTGCGCATTCTGCCACAAGTGAAGATAGCAGGAAATGATTTTTTATATATATATGTGTGTGTGTGTGTGTGTGTGTGTGTGTGTGTGTGTGTGTGTGTGTGTGTGTGTGTGTGTGTGTGTATATTACTCATAGCTTTCTAAGTAAACAAGCTAAGGAAGCTAAAATGCTAAAAGTTATCTAATGGATAAAATAGATCATACCTGCTCGAGTACAGAATTTTGAGAAGCATAAGAAGATTCCACCTCAATGAACAATGAGCTTGGAATTTATCATGATAATATTTCATTCCACAGAGTGCAATTTCTTGCTATATTACACTGCCAAAGAAAATTAAGCAACCTCACTACCATCACCACCTCTTTCTTTCTCTCTGTCTCACTCTCTCATAAGTTTTTGTTCTCTGCTCCTAATAACAGCACTGCATCTATCAGAATATTTAGCACCATTTAAATGACAGATTAGGTTTGGCTGGTTGCAGAATGTTCTATTGTTTATGAGATGAGAGAGCAAAAAGTAAAAACAGAATAAAAGAAGAAAGCTACATCCATCAAAGACATGCAGATGTGGAACCGATCCATCCATTGTTCATTAATAATTCATAATTCATCTGACGAAGCACAATTTGGAGAAAAATACCTCCAAGTTACTCTAAATTGACACTCTATAAAGGAACTCTAAAGTACTCCATAAGACTATATATACATATATATATGTGTGTATACACACACATACATTCTAAGAACGTATCTATATATACATGTGTATTCTTTTATTCTTTAATTTGTTTCAGTAATCTGACTGCGACCATGCTGGAGCACCACCTTAAAGGGTTTTTAGTCAAAGAAATCAACCCCAGGACTTATTCGATGTAAGCCTAATATTTATTCTATCAGTCTCTTTTGCCGAACCACTAAATTACGGAGACATAAACACATCAACATCGACTGTCAAGCAATGGTGGGGAGGCATACACAGTCACGACAGGCTTCTTTCAGTTTCCATACCAAATCCACTCACAAGGTTTTGGCTAACCTGAAGCAATAGAAGAAGACACTTGCCCAGGGTGCCATGCAGTGGAACTGAACCCAGAACCATGTGGTTGAGAAGCAAGCTTCTTACCACACAGCCATGCCTGCACCTATATATATATACACACACACACACACACACACACACACACACGTGCACATACATTATATGCCTACATATATGCATAGATACACAACATCAACATACAAACATAGACACATAGAAACAATCATATCTGAAAGTTGAACTAGTTTGCCAAGTGTCACAATCTGAAACTGTATGGGTGGGGGCGGACAAAACGAAAACTTTATCAAGGAGCCCCATGATATCCATTTGAAAGATTCCTTATAGCTTTAATATTTGGTAAAGTGTATTATTATATTACTGCACTGCAGTGGAATGGTGCCAATGATCAGGTCAGAGATGTAGGACATTTCTTGTCACTTTGAAGAATACTATTACAAAATAAACTGCATGTGAATGTAGCGTGTGTGCTTGTGTTTTAAATAACTATGCAACTGTACATGTATGTATGTCTCCTCTCTCTCTCTCATATATATATGCTCTCTTTATCTTTTTGTTTTTATATATTTACATATACACACGCTAATACACGACTTATAATACCCAATCCTGTTCATACAACGACTGGGGCAAACTAATTGGTATACAGCACTTACTCAGTATTACCTGTATCCTCCTGGGTTTGGTTAAATCCAATACCCTCCTCAACCTTA
>NC_142948.1:7608119-7673119 GCF_046866305.1 Octopus bimaculoides | reverse complement strand
TTGTACATTCCCAGGTATAGCAATATCTATGATCTTGGTATTATTATTATTATTTCTTTACATTTTAAAAACTTTTTTACATACTAGCATGTACTGGAAGGATTTATAGATTTTGTATAATTGCATGTTTTGGAAATACGTTGGCTATTCTAAAATTAACCTCTTATACCAGCAGATATAAAAATTATAGCTGATATTGTTTAAAATGTTGTCATTGCGTTAGCCCCAGGTCAGTCCTAATCCGGAATACACAGGATTGTAATTCAGACAACATTATCCAATCAAATGTGTAGTTTTTTTAAAGACAGAAGGAAAATTTAGTTGCTGTTTGTAGAAGATCGAGCAAACACATAAAAACTCCTTAGTTACCTCGTTGTTTAAAGGTTCGTTGGATTGGGGTAGGTATTGTAATTAAATCTCAGTGAAAAAAAAACACAATGCCAACAGCAAACAAGACTTTTAAACCTTCTAAGCAACATGTCAACAGCCCAACATTTTACATATTCAGCAGCATATCAGTGAATCTTTGTATTTACATTGTTTAATGATGAACAAACAAAAACTAAAACTTTAAAAATAAACTAACAAAAAAGAATTAGTTTCAATGTAACATAACAATATATACATAAAATTGGAACAAGGAAGGCAATTATATTTCCATTGGAATGTTAAAACTTATATTGAAATGATGATGATGATGATGATGATGATGACAATGATGATGATGATGATGATGACAATGATGATGATGATGATGATGGTGGTATCAAAACAACAACAACAATAATAAATAGGAATTGTTTGAATTTTTCCATTTTACAGAGCATTGAAACAAGAACAGTGATTTTTTTTTTTTAACCCTCTGAACTTGCAGGTACAATTTCATTTGACTATGCTCCCTGTAAAACACAAAAGCAATTTGCCATGTGTTTTTTGAGTTTATGGCTGAAAATAACTATTTTTCTCCCAATCAGCAAACAGTAAATATGAAACCATCTAGCCCTATTTCTTTTGTGATTTCCAGGGATATAATCAAATAAAATCATGCTTCTTGAGTTTAAAGAGTATAAGGAAACAGAGACAGGGAGTTATAAAAACAATTTGCCCAAATCCTGCTTCACAAAAGAATCAGTGACACAAGTGGAATGAAAATCTTCTGACAGGAAATTAGAGATTTGATTCACAAAGAGTAACTTCAATCCATCAATGAAGGAAAGTCTTTGAAACAACAAGAGAACCGCCCAGTTCTATTATACTTGTCATTATTATTCTGTAAAGGGCAGCAGACCAACAGGGTTGTTATAGCATCAGAAAATATGTCTGGTGTTATTTGTTCTGAGTTCAAATCCTGATGATGTCAACTTTGCTCTTCATCCCTCTGGAGTTAATAAAATAAGGTAACAGTCAAACATTGTAGTCAATGTAATTGACTGAATGGCTTCCTCTCAAAACTGAGCAGTATTTGGTTGGCATTTTGTTTTATTGATCCTAAAGTGACTGAAAATGTAAAGTTGATCACTGCAGGATTGGGACTCAGAATATAAATGGCCAGAATAAATACCACAAGGTATTTCTTTCCTATGCTGTAATGATTCTGTCAAAACCTAATAATCGTTTATCTTTGTTGTAAGCCATAAACCTAGAAGACACAGACTGTTTGAGTGTCATTTCTTTGTTTGTATTAACCTGTGTAGATGTCTTTGAGAGAAAGCCAGGGACGTTTGACAATTTCATATTGTGTCATGACAGAAAATGGTAACAATATAAAAACAAAGGGCAGACAAACTGTCTTTAACAAGTGTTATGAGAGTAAAAAAAAAAATAGAAGGGAAAATTAACATGTACGCATGCACACACATACACATGTAGTAAAATCAAAAAAGGTGTATGGTGAACAAGCTGTGAAGGTGGAAAATCAAATGCTTTGGACTGAGTCCTTCTTCAAGGAAAAGCTGAAAGGAGGGAAACTAATAACAGACAGAAGAGAGAGTATGTAAAACTCATCTGAGTCTCATCAATTTCTCACCTTTCAACTTTTTCCTGAAAAAGACTGTTTGGGACATTGAATTTTCTTCTTGCTCATGGGCAAGTTCACTTGACTCTTGATTGTGTCTCAGTGGTTAGGATGTTGGATTCATGATCGTAAGATTGTGGTTTTAATTCCTGGATTAGAAGACATCTTGTGCTCTTGAGCAAGACACTTCATTTCACCTTCCTCTAGCCCACTCAGCTGGTAAAATGGAGTAATCCTGCAATGGCCTGGCATCCTATCCAGGAAGTGGGGGTGTGGAGTATGTGTGCCATGGAAACCAGCCCTATGAGTCAATATGAATGGCAAAGGATCTCTCTCTCTCTATATATGTATGTATTACAAGATGCTACATTATTCAGCAGTTTCACATGTTTTTTTCATCTCTTGGGACATAGAATATTATGTTGCTAATGTTTGTTTGTGTTGGTGTGTGTGTCTATAAAAGCTTTTCTTATTTCACTTTCCATTTCCTGTGTTAAAAAAAAAAGGGTAAAAAAATATGAATCAACTGACTGGGAGCTAATACATTATAAGTATTTTATTTTATAAATGCTCTCACATTTGGATAAAATTTAAGGGTTAAGAAAAAGAAGGGAGGAGTCTATGATTGAGATTTTAGAACTCAGAAACCAATGTGGAACTGGTGCCAAATTTGGGTATTATGTTCTCTTATCCCAACTACTTTCTCAAAGATTTTTCAAGTTGAACTAGAAGTTTGTAACTAACAAAGAGTAGGTCAGTCAGCCAAGTGTGTCTGGAATGTGATCAGAAACTAGAAATTAACCTTTATACACTTATCTAATGTCCCCATTGATTTCTTTTCAAAGTGAGTTGAGGTGTCACCATTGAGAATGAGGGTGGGATCAGTGATGCTAGAAACAGGATTTCTGAGAATAGATTTTTGTTGCTTGCTGCTGTCTTTTGGCAAGAAGACTGGACAATATTCTTGAGCTGGAATGGTGGTAGTGATTGCAAAGGAAGTAATAAGATGGTCAAAACTGAAAGTAGTGAGGATAAAAACATGGGCTTCCTCAATACAGCTCTCATGGAATTTTTCAAGAAAAAAACAATGATGAAGAAGGCTGAGTCAGTTTGCCATCAGGAGGATTTTTATGAAAGATCGGTGAAAGTGCTTGGTATGTCATAAATGAATGGAATAATGGGAAATTGTTGTCTAGATCAGTCAGGCATATTGTGGCCTGCAGAACTTTTTGAAAGGCTCATCAACGAAAAATTACCTTGAATTTTTTCAGTAGTGCAGCCCACCTGATGAGCCTGTTACATGTAGCGTGCTTCTTGAAAAAGGTTGCCCATGCCTTCTCTAAATGGAGCAAAGGTATATCACTTACAATTGAGGTCAAGTGCTAATGAGACAAGCTTATTTTTTTCTGTCAATAAGGTGAATATTGGTTTACATTTATTTTTAATGCTTTGTTTTGTCACTGCTTTAGCCTAGTTAAAAATAATTCACAATTTTGTTGTAAAAGTTAAATGAACTCCATTTACTGATCTTCTATCTTTATACAATCATCTTCAACACTATTATTATTATTATTATTATTATGAATAATAATAATAATAATAATAATAAAATTTAATAATGATGATAGGGATTTCAAATTTTGGCACAAGGCCAGCAATTTCGAAGGAGGAAGTAAGTCAATTACATTGTCCCCCAGTGCTCAACTGGTACTTATTTTATCGACCCCGAAAGGTTGAAATGTAAAACCGACCTTGGCAAAATTTGAACTCGCTGAGGTCAACTTTACCTTTCACCCCATCTCCAAAGTTGCTGACCTTGTGCCAAAATTTGAACCCATTATCATCATCATTATTATTATTATTATTATTAATGTAGGAAATCCTTATTTTGGTTTGTATTTTATATCTATATTACTGATTCTCATTTTGTTTTGAGCTCTAGGACTCGTAGGGCCAGCTATTCAGTTTCCATGGCATACAACTGGCTGAGATCACAATATTCCCCTGAAAAGGATGCTAGTCTGTTGCCACACACAAAGACAGCAATTTTAAGGGGAGGCGGAGAAAGTCAAATACATCAACCCCAGTACTTAACTGGTACTTCCTTTTACCAACCCTGAAGGGATGTAAAAGGTAAATTTGACCACCGCAGGATTTGAACTCAGAACATAAAGAGCCAGAAGAAATGCCACTAAGCATTTTGTTAATGATTCCATGCTAACGATTCTGCCAGTTCACCACCATGTTAATGATTATAAGTATCATCATTGTTGCTGTCAATAGATTCTGTGTGTAGTTTCACTTGACACCGGAATATTTATGAGGTCCAAACATACAGATGCTGCACTAAACATTTACCTTTAGTCCTCCTTTATTTAGAGGTGAGGATTGGAGTAGGGTAGGGTTCCCCCTTGCCCCACCCCCAGTCACTCTCTGTCTATCACATACATGAGTTATAACAAAACACAATGCAATACAATGGATGAGGTTGCACAGATTAGTAATTCTATTCTGTAGAAATAAATTCATTGAAATATAATAGATATATACATACACACATACACATGTATATATATATAAATACACACATGTAGACAGCATGGTAACATCAACTGAAGTGTAGTTTGTGTTAAAATGAGAAAAACAGTTGGAATTCCATCAGATGCTGCCTGATGAAACTTCAAAATAATAATAATAACAATGATAATAATAATAACGAAAAAGAATTGAAGTTATGCTAGGAAATGTAACAGATAATAAATTAAATAAATTTGAAATAAATACCGTATTTTAATGTGTATAAGGGACCCTTTTTTGTCAAAAATTAGGTTAAAAAATATGAGAGTTTCTTATACATGGATAAGTATTATAGATGTTTTCGATCTAGTTTGGATTCTTTGCCATCAAATTTGAATTTTTTGCCATTAAATTTGATGGCAAAGAGTTCAAATTTGATGGCAAACTAGATCGAAAACATCTATATAATCCCTTACAAAACCTCTTTTCCAAATTTTAAGACAGCAAAATTAGGGGGTTCCTTATAAATGTTAAAATATGGTATATACAAATTTTAGAAAGTCAACTTTGAAAAGCTTGGAAATACATCCAGAATGGGAGGTAAAAAACAATGATAGTTTTTTTCTTTTTATGTATAAGATGTCAATGTTTAGCAGAGCAAGAATTTGATTAAAATGTTTTTATTGTTTTTAAAATATAAGATAAACTATATCCAACTCAAAATCTTATTTTAAAATAATAATATTTTTATTTACAATATTCAACATGATGGTACTGCATGATCATATATACATACATATATATATGATTTCAATATTCCTGGATTGGGTGGTGTGTTGTGTTCTTGAGCAAAACACTTCATCTCATGTTGCTATGCGTTCACTTTGACACCTGATGTGTACCTGTTCAGGTAATATCAATTTGATGGAGGGAGTGAGTTAATGTACAGCACATACATTTGATCACTATTAACAAATCATTTGTGAAGGTTGTTTAGTAAGCAATTGCAGAACTGTCTTTTTTGGAGCACAAGAGGCTAACATACATGTGTGTGTGTGTGTGTGAGTGTGTGTTTGTATTATGCAACATCATCATGTTAAATATTAGAACTTCATGTTTTTAAAATCAATATTTCAAACTTATGAACAAATCGATCATTTAAATCAGGCAAATTTTGCGGTACCACTTGATACCATTGCTGATATTCTGGGGTACCCTCAAAAACTTTAATGTTGTAGCAGCAGTGGTCCAAGAATGGGGTTGAAAACATGATTTAGGGTTAACAAACAGAATTTTAATAAATGTATATATAAAAAAAATTAAATAAATGCAATTGAAAAAAGTTGTAAAACAAAATTTTATTTGTATTGTTTTGCAATGGAATGTCAAAGTAATGGAATGGAATCTCAAAAAGGTGCATTTTTAGGTACTTTTAAGTTACCAACAGAATAACATTTCAATGAAATATTAATATATGTGTGTGTGTGTGTGTGTATGTATGTGTGTATATATATATATATATATATATATATATATATATATATATATATATATATATATAATATATATATATGTATGTATGTATGTATATATAATTATGTATGCATAAATTGTCACAGGGAATTGGAATAAATATAAACAATTGCAGAAAAAAAAGTTTGCTTTTATAAAATTATCAAAAAAAGAAAAATAAATTTAAGATTTGAAAAAATATTTTGAAAAAAAAGACAGATATTATGCTGTGGTTAAATAAATCGTTATGAAAAATTATTGGTTTTTCTTCTGTAAATAAATAATAAAATCTCATAGTATATAAATATTTAAAAAAAAAAAAGCAAAAATAAAACATAACAAGACCAACACATAGGAATGTCTCTTATTAGAGAAGGCAGTGGTGTAGTTTACATAGGGGCAGGGTAGAAGATAGAAAAAAAAATCAATGAAATAAACCAAAAAAAAACCATATGGAATCATGTGACAGAGACAGAATCAATAAGTTAGCAAAGAGGATCACAGATGAAATTTCTTTCCTTCGTTTTTCTTTTCGTTATAGATTATATTGTTAGTTATTGTAATTATAAAAACGTGAATGTGACCAATATACACATATAACATGAGTTTGTGTGAATAATTTCATAATGGAAAGAAGAGACTACTGTGACATTATATAAAACCTAAAATGAAATTAATTACTGTTTTTACTTGTGTATAAGTTGTACTGTTTTATACTTGATTTTAATTGAAAAAAAAAAGCGGGGCATAGTTAAGACTATGAAGGGAAAATATTTTGTACCATGATTCAACACCAAATTAGAGGTGTGATTTATACATGAGTGCGACTTATATATATATGGGTAATGAGGATAAATTTCTTATAGACATATACAAGGAGCTTATATTGGAAGTTAATAGCAGAATTTAAGGAGTATATACTGATATTAAACATAAGGAGCTTATAATGGGAGTTAATAGCAGATTTTAATTCTTTAACATTTAAACTGATCATATCTGGCCAAAATATTCTACCTGCTTAATGTTCAAACTGGCCAGATCCAGCCTCTCACATCTACCCAACAATGTCATTCTAAAAGTAAACAATCATGTCATTGAAATCTTAAAGCTATGAGTTAATTCAAATCAATTTGAATAAACACACTCTACATTTGACTGAGTAAACCTGAATGTTAAAGGGTTAAGGAGAATATAATGAGATTAAACATATAAGTCCATTGATTCCTATGGGACTGCTATTGTCCCCACCTCACCAGGAGGTATTGGGAATACACCCTTTCGAAATGCTCTGTGCTATAGGTTCCCTCATGTGAATTGTGTGAACTACTGAGTAATGCCATAGAATGGGAGTGATTTGAAGATGAGCTGAAGGACCAAAGGAACAACAGACTGAAAATGTTGAAGAACCACATTTAGATGACAGCCAGATGAAAGTAGGGTTTGACTGAGTGGTCATATGAGTAACACTTGCATTGCCATTTGTAGCACTCCACTGGGTTTGTGATTAAAACAAACTTTACTAGCTGCCAATAAGTACCATACAGAACATAGACTGAAAGCAGAGGAGGGGTAGGCACAACAGGATTAATGAGTGATTCCTTAGTTTGCAATATTAAGTTTAAATCTTTTCATGTGGTAACAATTCTGCCAGCTGCCATCTTTATAACAATAATAGTCCTTTCTGCTATAGGCACAAGGCCTGAAATATTAGGGGAAGGGAATAGTCGATTACATCAACCTCAGTAATCAACAGATACCTATTTTATTGACCCTCAAGGGGATGAAACATAAAGTCAACCTTTCTGGAATTTGAACTCAGAATATACAGACAGACAAAAAGCTGTTAAGCATTTTGTCCAGCATGCTGAGCCTGCCAGCTTGCTTATGTGTTTTTAAGCTTCTTTCTTCTATAACCCTTAAGCATTTAAACCTGCCTTATCTGACTCAAATAGTCTACCTGTTTTATGTTCAAACGAGGTAGATTTGGTCTCTCACACCTACCTTACAATGTCATTCTAAAAAGAAGCAATCACACCATCAAAATCCCAAAGCTATGTAAATGAATAAGCATTATATCTGACAAAGTAATCTGAATGCTAAAGGATAAAGATTAGTGTATTTCTCTTTTGTCAAATTAGGATAGCATTAACAGGGAGTTTGATAATTTGTTAAGTAAGGCATTGGCATATCTGTCTTGATCAGAAGCAAATACTCTAGAAAATGATTTTCTAACCATTTCTGAGAAGTATAGAGTGGATCTGTTATTTCTTGTTTTATACAATGGCAGCAAATAAAGAAATAAACCATTTGTTTCTCAGGACAAAATAATACGAAGAACATACATGGATCTTGGAATGAATAATCTTAATGCTTAAACCATTGTTCTGTCGACGAATTATCATTATTGTCTCTGGCATCATAATTTTTCTCCTCCTCATGTCTCTATTATGTTTAATGTTAAAATAATGAATTTTCCTCTTTTTGTTAATTAATTAAACCAGAGATCATTAACTGACACACAATGTTAGTTTATTATAAAATATTAAGGTTAATCCCATTAACTAAACCTTCCCTTATTTCAAATTGGCCCAGTGCCTAGTTGAAATAATGATGATAATAATAATAATAATAATAATAATAATAAAAATAATAGTTGTTTATGTTGTTATACCAATTGGTATAAAATCTTTGTACAATGAACAAGCAAGGCTCATGATACATATGACAAAATTGATATCTTGTCATTGCATCTTTTATAGATGTTGCTATTGTTGTTGTTGTTGTTTGCCCCATGTCAATCCTGATGGAGCAGCCCTATAAACAAAGGCTTTACTGCTCTATGACCAACCCATATTTCAAGGGGTTTACAGGGCCATGTTATCCAATGTGTCCTTTCCTTATTCAAAATGGTCGGGTGTGATTCCATGGAAACCTGGCTGCTATTTGGAGCAGGTTGAAGTGACAATGTGGAAGTCCTCCATTGTTGAGTCGGCTCATGATGATGACAATGATGATGATGATTATGATGATAATGATGATGGTGATGGTGGTAAGAACTAGGAATTGCTTGTAGGCCAAGGAGAGCCCACAAGCATAAATCAAGCCTCTTTAGGTTCTTGCAAACACCTATTTGATACCATTCATATACCTTCTCAGGTAGACACATACCAAACACACCTGCAACTAGCTAATTAATTAGGGGCTGTCTGAACATAACTGAAGGAGGCAGCAGGTCACACCGCCAAGTAGAAATAGGGGTTTAATGATGGAAGAAAGGGGTCACCGCCAGCGGTTGTTAAGCTCTAGGTCAATCTTGATCAAACATACTTATGATCAAAAGCTTTCCAGCCACGACCATCCCTGTTGTTTTGTATACCTTGGACTACATTATTCAATGTATCCTTCAATTTTTAAGAGAGTAGGATGTGATTTATGGAAGATTTGGTTGCTATTTCAAACAAGTTGTCAAACCAATAAAAGAGCTTCTATGATGACACAGAGGCTCCGTCATTGGTTTGAAAGTAATTGTTACTGCTGCTGCTGCTGTTTAGCCCTAGGTCAGCCCTGATCAGGCTGAGTCATGATGCTGTTGTGGTTGCCCTATTCTGAAGTTTGAGGTTCAAGTGACAGAATGACTTTAGTTTAAATTAACGTGAGATTTGAAATTTCTGGTGATGAACTTGAGCCTTAGGAACTGTGCTTTGAGCAAGTTTCATAGGGGGCCAATTTACATTCCATGTTGAAAATGCTTGATCTATGATCAAAGGTTATTCCAGCCATGACCATCCTGTCATATGTTAAAGGTATAATCCAGGATAATAATCTTGGGTAGACATGTCTCCAGTTTGTTTTTCAATGACAGAAGAGTGTCATTTGAGGGAAATTCAGCTCTATTTCTAGCAGATCTAGCAACCTCACAGAGGCTCCCTGGTGTAGGTCAACAATAATGAATGAAGAATGAATGTGTGTGTAATAATGTAGTAATAAATCTGAATACTCAACGAGCATATTGTATATTTTAATTAATAGAGTATGTAAATGCAAGGGTCTCTCAAGCTCTCGAGTGAAGGAGAAGGATGCTGTTTAAGTGGTAGGTGCTTAACTTTCAGATATACAGTTTTCAGAAGATAAGAGATAAAACCCTCCATACCCAAAAGGGGCCACCAGTTTGTTTATTATAGGTTAATATTCCTTGATAATCTGGTATGTAATTCTGAAAGCTAGGCAAAACTGAGGCAATGTAGAGTTAACTGTACTGCCCAAATTACACAATGAAATACCTGTTGTTGTACAAATTTGAAATTAAGGTCTTTGAATTGATTGCCTCATTCAGATAATTTAACCTTTTGCCTTTTGCCATTTTCATAAGTTTGTCCCTAAATGCCCATGCTTGTCTTCAGAGTTTTACTTAACCCTTCTCTCATATGCTCTTTGTAATATAAAGCTTTCCTTTCATAAGCCCCAAGTTGTTCTGGTGGATGAAAAAAAAATTGGGACATGTATCATATTTGATGCATGGATGCCAATAGGCAAAAAGTTAACAAGCCCTCTGGTTGGATTCATTGCAGACAATACAGAGCTCATATCATTAAAAAATTGAAAGAAAAATGCTTAAAAAAAAAAGGAGGGTGTAAAATAGGGTTTTGTTATACATTTGGTTTGAATAAAATAAAAATAAAAGACGAAATGGGTTTCTCTTTTAGCAGTATTTGACCAGATGTAAAAATTTTTTCTTTATAATGGAGGAAGATCAGCTGAATATATTTTTTACCCCTTCTTTCTATGAGGAAAAATAAAACCCCCACCTCAACAGAAAATATATTTATAAAATATATTGATATGTTAGTAAGATCTTGTAGAATAATTAATTATATGAAGCATTTTTACTGAAATATGAGCAAAGAAAGTGTGATGAAGCCATTCACAGGATCCACCATTTTGTCTTTGCAAGTATTTATATGGATTCAATTGTAGATGTTTCCTACTTAATTTAATTTCGCAGAAAGACAAAAAAGGAAAAAAAATTATTATCTCTTTTTTGTAACCAAATTGCAGTAAGAATGATAAGAATCTGGGTTTCATTTTTGAAGAAGGAAAAAATATATACATTTCAATGAAATAATTCTAATTTAGGGGGCAAAAAAAAAAAACCGACTCCTTACTTGATAATAATTTTAGACGGTCTAAGATACAAAATATGCAAATAGTCATGGTCACTGCCATTCGATAATTTAAACTGGTTGCGATATATTTTAGAAATTTTTACAAATTCAGATTTCAGGCAATATTTAAAAAAATACGAAGTACAAAGGGAGTAAAAAATAAAAGGAAAAAGTTCATGTTTCTTTAACAGATCTGAGTAAGATTAATGAATAAATAAATAAATCAATAAATGTATATATATATATATATATATATATATATATATATATATATATATATATACATACACACACACACACACACACACACATGTGTGTTATTATATAGATATATAAATATATATATATATATATATACATGTATACCTGTGTGCATGCATGTATGTAATGTATGCTTATAATGTATTCATGAGTATGCATGTGCTTGTACATATTTAATTACATATATACACATATATATACATACATATATGTACATGAATGTATGCATTTAATTATATTTCTTTATTGGTTTCAGTTAGAAGTTAAAGCCATGTAGGAGGACATGCACATACACGTGTGTATACATATATATATATATATATATATATATATATATATATATATATATATATATATATATATATATATATATATATATGTGTGTGTGTGTATAAAAATGAGACAATTGTTTTTCTCCCAAATAAAAAATTCAAATACATTGATATTTGCCCAAAAGTTAAGAGGAAACAACAACAGGTGTAGTGTGTGTGTGTGTGTGTTTATGTATGCAAGCACACATGCTCAGAAAGAAAGGAAGAAAGGAAGGAAGATTTACAAATTAAAAAAAACAACTGAGTATGTATGTTTCAGGTCTTGTGGTAGTGGTTGTGATAGTGGTGGTGGTGAGGGTGAAATATGCATAGTTCGATGTATACAAGGGATGGGTTGGGGTGGTGGTCGTGGTGGTCAGGGGAGTGAAGAATGTTAAGAAGGTGGGGGAGGAAGGGGGGAAGACAAATTAATGGTAAAGAAAAACGAGAAAGAAAAAAAAAAATTAAGAACTTCAAAAAAAAATTTTCGTTTCAAACTTCGATGGGTTCAGTTGCATCCTTCATGTTGAATGGAAGCCCTTCTGGTGAAGCCCCAGCGCTGCTGTTGGAACTAGGGAGAGAGAGAGAGAGAGAAAATGTAAGAGAAAGGGGATAAAAGGAAATGACAAAATGAGGAAAACAAAACAAAACAAGCAAAAATATATGGCAAAGTGAAAAATATTGGTTTCAAATCTCAGTACAAGGCCCCAGGAGGAGCTGAGTTGATTAAATTGACCCCAGTGATCAACTGGTAATTATTTAATCAACCCCAAAAGGATGAAAGGCAAAATCGACCCTGGCAGAATTCTACCAGTTTCCTGCCTTGCAAAATGTAGAAAATATTATTAGAAAAGTCTTTCTTTGTTGATCTGTCTGTTGTTAGACAGGCAATTATCAAAGAGTCTGTTGTTAGACTCGTAATTATCCAATTGTCTGTTGTCAAATGGTCTGTTGGACCAACAGCAAGAATAATAATAACAAACAACAACAACAGGATTAGCATCAACATAAATATCAGAGAGATAGGAGAAGATGAGATGGTACAAAAAAATATTACCTTCTTTCAGAACATTCGCTGACGTAAGAAATGTCATCTTTGATAAACGTGGACATACATTTACCACTTCTTTCACTGTATGAGCTGGCACATGTATAAATGTTGTTAGCACGGTCATTATTGTCGTTTACGTGATAGCCATTCAGATGGCGCTTATTTTTCTTTAAGTAGGCTGGCGGCTTGCTCGGTTTGTTTGGTTGATGACTGTTGAAATAAGGAATCGACACACTACTGTAGTATCCGCTATCAGCAGTTCCTACTGCTTTTGGAGCACTATGGTTGGCTAATGTTGAGGGTTTATTGTCTGTAGCTATACGGACAGCGTCTTGACAACTATCATGGGGAATTGCATATATCGGCTGGACATCAACGGATGAAATCTCAGCACGTGGTGCCTCAGAAGAAGTAGAAGAATCTTGCTGTAAACAAAAAAAATAAAGAAGAAACAAAACATATTTAAAAAATTGACTAAAGTGTAAGGTTTAGTCCTTTAGCATTCAAACCGGCTATATCTGGTCAAAATATTCTACCTGTTTTATCTTCAAACTGGCCTGATCTGGCCTCTACCACCTACCCTATAATGCCTTTCTAAAAATAAACAATTGCATCATCAAACTCTCGAAGCTACAAGAGGATGCATGAATAACTCAAAACAAAGTGAATAAATTGTGAAGATGCATGGCTCAGTGGTTAGAGCATTGAGCTCAATCATGAGGTAGTGAGTTCAATTCCCGGACTGGGCTGTGTGTTGTGTCCTTCAGCAAGATTACTTTATTCCACATTGTTCCAGTTCATTCAGCTGTAGAAATGAGTTGCGACGTCAGTAGTGCCAAGCTGTATCGGCCTTTGCCTTTCCCTTGGATAACATTGGTGGTGTGGAGAGTGGAGGTTGGTTTGCCAGGTGTGCTAATGATTCTGCCAGCTTGCTGCCTTAAAATGGTCTGATACTCTACTGACTGAGCTATGTGGGCAGACTACAAGAACATAATAATGGAAACATTTGTTGTTTTACAGAATCCATCAGAATTCTTGATTATTTTCAATATTAACTCTAACATAAATGCTGAGTATTTCACTGGAAATATGATGATGAAATGTTTAAATATACTTTTTTACTCTAGGCACAAGGCCCGAAATTTTGTGGGAGGGGGCCAGTTGATTAGACCGACTCCAGTATGCAACTGGGATCACTGGCATTGACCACGTTCAGATGATGTGTTTTACATGTCACTGGAACGGGAGCCAGTCAGGGGGCACTGGCCACAACTACAATTTTGGTTTTACTTGACTCAACAGGTCTTCTCAAGCATATCATATCACCTGACGCATCAAGGGTCCTTTTAAATGGGCCGGACATGCAACACTGGCATCAGACATGGCTGCGATCTCACTTTAGTTGCCAGATCTTCTCAGTTACGCATATATATATAATATGTGTGTGTGCTTGTGTGCATCTTTGTGTTTGTTCTGCACTAACACTTGATGACTGATGTCAGTTTGTTTACATTCCACTAACTTAACGGTTCAGCAAAAAAGAGCCTGATAGAATAAGTACCAGACTTAAAAAAAAAGAAAAAACCCAGTGTACTGGAGTCAATTTGCTAGACTAAAACCCTTCTAAGTGGTTCTCCAGCATGGCTACAGTTCAATGGACTGAAACAATTAAAAGAAGATGGAAAACACATGAAGATACTGACCTGCCTCAGTTCATAGTAGTCATTGAGCATCTGTTTAGCCCATTCAAGAAGCCCTAAAGCATCAGCTGGAACACTGTTGTTGAGCTCATTTTTATTCAAAAGTCCAAGGACCCTACACAGTTGGTTGATTACACCCCTGGAGGAAAATAACCAAAAGAAAGAACCACATATAAATTTACATATTAGATATATATTTACAGGTGAAGATGTGGCTGTGTGGTAAAAGGTTTGATATGAGGGTATGCTGGAAAGTTCCTGGCTTTAAGGGTGTTGTGAAAGGCCTGGTTGGAGGCCCAACCTTCTGAGTTCTTTTACAGGGCTTAGAAAAACTGAAGGACTGCTGCAATAAGTATGTTTATCGGAGAGGGGAATATGTTGAATAAAATCATAATTAATTGATCCTCCTGTATTTTTCTTTTACCCAAAGTCATGAACTTTTCAGCACCCCCAACATGTGTGTGTATGTATATATACACACACACACACATATATGTGAACACTACTGTTCAGATATATTTATGAACACAACTATCACCACATAAACTTGATGATTGTGTAATGCATGAACGTATTAGTTTATTTCAACATTGCAAAATTGTAAAAATTGTAAATAATAAAACACGAAAATCAGACTCAGTCAGAATTTCATTGATTAATATATTCTTCTATACACAACCATACAAACTTGGTTGTTTGGTTGGTTGGTTAGTTGGTTGATTGGATGTCTGTCTGTCTGTAGCACCCCTACGTATGTGATAGCTCAACTTGCAAGAAATAGTAGGTAAAAAATCTCATCTAATACTACATATTGATCTCTTTTTAAAAAGAAAAGACACATCAGATAATGTAATGTAGTCTGAGTGATACTATGCCTTGGGAAAAGATGGTAATCATTGCAGAAATGCTTTTGTTCATAACTCAACTCAACCAGGACTTACCTGGGGTTATATAGCTACAACATGAGGAGAGATTGTGAAATACTTACAGAAAAATAAAGAAAGAAAATTAATTAACATTCATTCAGACAAGAATGAGATTAACACAATGGAAACGTTTTTATAATGAAAGTAAAAAAAAAAGGGGGATTTAGATTTAAAAAAAAGCAATCATAAAGATAAAGAACAGGAGATTTCTGAAAGAATTTAGAGTAAGAAGCACATGATAATAGCAGAAATAGTTGGTGATTGTAAAGGAATTAATGTACGTACTTGTAAGTAGGTACTCGTGTATCATCTGAATTCATAGCTCGCAAACGTGTTCGCACCTGACATAGCAACTCTTCTAAGGTTTTTTTGTGAGGTCGCATTTTCTCGAGTTTGTAAAAGTAGACTTGTTCATCAATGACGCAGCTATCTGAAATGTTGACCTCTTCCGTTTCTGGTGAGTTCGTAGTGGCATTCGTGTCGGAGTCGGTGGTGGTGATGGTGGTGGTGGCGGCGGTGGTTGTAGTGGGGGTGGTGGTGGTGGTGGTGGTGGTTGTAGTAGTGGTGGTTGAAGAAGCCGACGTGATTGCAGAAAAAGGGAGAGAAAAAAAATGAGGAAGAAATAAAAGTGTAAAGGTAAGATGAAAGTAGCAAAGAACTTCTTTCCATTGTAAAAGGATTTTTTCCCCTTTCTTTTTGCTTCTAACAAGAAAAAGATTCACAATATAAAAATTTTGAAGGTCAAAGATGCCAATGTGATTGAAGATAGATAGAAAGATAGAGAATATATTTTCATTAATGCGCCTGGTGTTAAAACACCTGAAAGCACGGCCTACACACACACTAGCAAAACCTACCTTGTGTATATGTGTTCAATATTGTTTATATCCCTTGAGCTGCTTCTAATTCATATTTGAATTTTTTTACTGTGGTATAAAATGTTGGGACATACCAGCAGATGGTTCTTACATTGTTTTGCATTTAGTTGTAGACAGTGATTTAGTTTGCATTGGGCCTTTTCTGGGTACATGGTGTTGATAAGTCACAACAAAGATGAAACATCAATATCCATTGCTTCTGAATAGGATCTAATGCAAGTTATCTCACTTGTTAATGACTTCCAGATGTTTCGACACCAGGTGCATTGATGAGAATATATTCTCTTACACTGATAAGTGCAGCCTACCCATGAACTAGCAAAACACACCTTGTGTAGGTGTGTTCAATATTGCATACACACATACACATATATATAAGATACAAGGAGTTTTCATAAAGGTGACTCAAAATAATAGGTATGTGTTCTGAGTACTCAAGTTGGTATGCCGCTAAAATTCCGGTTTGAACAGCAGTTGAAAATTTGATTTTGTGTTTGAATAGCTGAGATATCTTAGAAACAGCTGTTGGAGACTATCAAACCTTTTACTGTCTATATTCATAAATGTTGCTATTGTTCTGCTCCAGGTCAGTCATGATAGTAAGCCAATGATCAAAGGCATTCCAGCCTTGATCATTTCCACTTTTTTCTATATCTATGAACATATATTTATTGCCAGTGGACCTTCCTTTTTTTCAGTGGGCAGAGTGTGAGTGTGATTTAAAGGAAGCATGACTGATATTTCTACTAAGCCAAGGCCCTCTCATTGGTTTGATATTAAATTAGACTGTATAACAAAATTTTAATTTTTGCTTTTGTCTTTGGTCAGTAAGTGTTATTTCCTATTTGCTCTCATCTAGAAAATCAAAGGAAATGACTACTATCCCCTTCAAACTTTGCTTTTTGTGACCTGGACATCAATGTTTTCAAACTGACCTATTTTCCATTACATTTCAGACAAATTCAGTGCTGAAATACTGAAGCAGAAATATCATTATAGCAAATATTCTGCTCAATACCATAGATCTGCTTGTTGGTTGCTTGACCGTAACCATTTGAGTATGTCCCTTAGTGGCTGACAATGTGTGCATCACTGATCATAAGCAGGAGTAGAGTGGGAGTATCACAGCCATATGTTGATAGGGATTCTTAGGAATTTGAATAAAAGTAACAAAAGCAATGTTTGAAGGAAATATTAGCCATTTTTCATACTTTCCAGGGGTCAGCAAATAAGAAATAACAGTTGCTACACAAGGACAAAAATCGTGTTACACAGTGTTAGAATGTTTACTGGTAATGGAGGCATTCATGATCATAAGATTGTGTTTTCAATTCCTAGACCAGGCAATGCATTGTGTTCTTGAGCAAAGTGCTTCATTCCACGATGAGTAATCCTCTGACGAACTGATATTCTGCCCAGGAAGCGGGGATGAAATAGCTGCCACAGAATCCGGTAAACCTGCCTTACAAGTCTAAAGCTCAGGAAGGAACTTTAACTGGTAATGGAGAAAGAAGACAAATATTGATTTTTTTTTTTTTTTTTTTTTTTTTACAATTAGTGGATTTCAATATTTCTGTAGAAATACTTACCATAGCCCTTATTGTCGAACACTGGTATCTGAAAATAGAAAGACAGACATATGTCTAATTAACAAAAAGTTAGAACAATTATGCATGCGTGTGTATGTGTATCTATCTATCTATCTGTATATACATACATATATATATCAAAATAATGATTGGGCTGTTAAGAGACCTATTGCAAGAAATGCTTTTATTTTGAGTCATTGGACTGCGGCCATGCTAGGGCAGCACCTTGGAGTTCTTTGTAAAGCAAGTCAACCCAAGTACTTGTATTTTTTTTTAAAGCCTGGTACTTATTCTATCTGTCTCTTTTTGTTGTGCCACTCAGTTATGGGAACATAAACAAACCAACACTGGTTGTTAAGTGGTGATGGTGGACAAACTTAAAGGCATGCATTCACACACACATACACACATAGGATGGGCCTCTTTCAGTTTCCATCAACCATATCCACTTACAAGGCTTTGGTTGACCTGAGGTTATAATAGAAGACAACTGCCCAAGATGCCACACAATCTAGAACTATATGGTTAGGAGGCAAAATTCTTGCCACATAGCCACACCTGTATCATCATCATCATCATCATCATCATTTGACGTCCGCTTTCCATGCTAGCATGGGTTGGACGATTTGACTGGGGACTGGCGAACCAGATGGCTACACCAGACTCCAATCTGATTTGGCAGAGTTTCTACAGCTGGATGCCCTTCCTAACACCAACCACTGTTTATGTGTGTGTGTGTGTGTGTGTGTGTGTGTGTGTGTGTGTGTGTGTGTGCACATAAACATATATAATACACACACACACACACACACAAAACGTGCATGATGAGCTTCTTTCTGTTGCTGCCAACCAAATCCATGTAAAATGTTTTAGTTGTCCCAAGGCTAAAGTAGAAGACACTTGTCCAAAAAGCTTTGCAGTGGGACTGAACCTGGAATCATGTGGTTGGGAAACAAATATTGTTTATGAAATGTTTGACATCAGTTTGAAAAAAAAATCAATAAAGAATATCTTTAAAATAAGTCCCTGAAATAAACCAATTTAGAAACTTTTCAAAAAAACGCAAACTTCTTCAAAAAAAAAAAAAAAAGAAAAAATAGCTTACCTTCCTAATTTTTTCATTTGGAAGATGTCTGCTTTTTAGGTTTTCTTGAAAGTTTGCACTTTGCCTGTTATTGATATATAAAGAAAAGGTGTTATCACAAAGTAGTACAAAAAAAAAAAAAAGACTATTAACAGAAATGATAGACTACATCAGTGTTTCCCAACCGTTCTACACCTATGGATCCCTTTGATTCCTATTTACTCAGGCGGACCCTCATAACAATTCAATGTTTAAAAAATCTTATTATATTTTTTATAATTAAATATTATTTAGGAATTGTCTGAAAAAAATTGTTGAAATATTTTGTGTATTGTAGAAGTATAATTGATTTATTGCGTATAAACTTTAACAAAACCTTATGTGGACCCCTAAGGGTCATGTAGACCCTAGTTTAGAACCACTGAGCTGCATAACAAACACATACACAAACACACGCATATATATGATGTACTTATTACAGTGCCTGTCTACCAAATTCACTCATAAGGCTTTGGTCAACCCGAGGCTAGAGACTATAGTGTAAGACACTTGTGTAAGATGCCATACAGTGGGACTGAACCCAGAACCATGTGGTTTGGAAGCAACTCTTTGTCTGGACATCACATGATAGTTGTAAGTAAGCATTAGTGTCATTCGTTTCCTCTCATTCATGAAAACATGGGAGGATTGGCAACAGGAAGAGAAAATCGCTCATCAAAGTCCATCTGATTCATGTAAGCACAAAAAAATTAACATGTCCTTAAATACAAGCATGTTCCCTGCATTCCTCTTCAGCTGAGTGATCCTAATCTTGTGAGCTCAAGGGTGCTGGTGCCATATAAAAAGCACCTGTGCTGGAATCATGTAAAAGTACCTGTCCTGGAACTGCATAAAAGCACCCAGTTCACTCTGTAAAGTAGTTAGCATTTAGAAGTTAGCATCCAGTCATAGAAACCATGCCAAAACAGACAAGGGGCCCCTTGTCTGTTTTGGCATGGTTTCTATCATTTAACATCTGTCTTCCATGCTGGCAGGGGTTGGATTGTTTGACAGGAGCTGGCAAGCCAGAGGACTGCACCAAGCTTCACTGTCTGTTTTGGCATGGGTTTTGTGGACAGATGCTTTGCCTAACACCAACCACTTTACAGAGAAAAAACAAAAAAACAAGTCAAAATGGATGTTATACTTATTTAGACAAAAACAACAGGTAACAAATAAGGTTTCCAGAATATATTATTAGCCTTACTTTTTCTTTTTTTTGCATGCAAACACAGCCAGTAGAACCAGCAGGCAGAGTATGATGCCAGCACCACAACCAGCTCCTAGACCGATCCATAGACTCGTGTTGATTAGAGATTCTGGAAACAGAAAAACAAAGAAATACAGACATTTAATTTTTCATCATTATAAAAATGATGTAACAACTGAGATTCTGGCTTGTAGATTATAATTAGAGAACCAGAATCATATATAGGAAAATCTTTCAAAATTAATTACATTGTATTGCATAGCACACTTTTATAAACTTTAAGGACATGCACGTGCGCGCACACATGTGTATATATATATATATATATATATATATATATATATATATATATATATATATATATATATATATATGTATATATATATATATATAAAACATACACATATGCATATATAAACATACATGTATGCATTTATATATATATATATGCTTACACAAATACACACATGCATGTGCACACACACACACACAAAAACAACCCACTACAAATAATTGCCAAATCTGCCTCAAATAATGATTGCTAATTCAATTGATAACTTCTAAAATCTGAGAAACCATTTGTGTACAGATAAGATATCTGCTGTGAATCTTTATTGACCTAGTTCAAAATAGACATTCAGAAGCAATATGTGGACACATGGTTAGTATTGTAACTTGGAAGTACTGGTTATTTTTGAGTCTTGCATCATACCCTCTTAGCAAGGTGACCCAACATGGGTCGGTCAAGACTAGGCCTGTGTTCAAGTGTCATCCTACAGACCCCACTGGTCATCTTTTTTTCATCCAAAATCATTTTAATGCTTTCTCAATAGGCTCTATATTATTCTTGATAGCTCAAGGCTTTAATCGTGCCTCTGTTTGGTCAGAACAGGCCTGAGAATATATGATGAAAAAACACAAAAACAAAGTTAATCACTTACCATTACAAATGTTACCCTGCAGAGGTCCTTGCAGAGAAACTTGAGAAACTCCATGACAGCTGTCCAAACAGGTATGAGTAGTTTCGTCGATAAAATTAACACAGCTATTGAAAGAGAAAAAGACAATAAGGATGTTGATATTAATGTTTTCACATTTTGACACAGGGCCAGCAATTTTGGGGGGAGGGGGAGATAAGTCAGTTACATTGACTTCAGGGCTCGGTTGGTACTTTTTAAAAATATTTTAGTCTTTAATACTTTCTTCCTTATAATCTGACCTTTAGAGAGTAAAAGAATTTATAGTCAACCTAACCCTTTTCATCATCATCCTCATCATCATCACCATCATTTAATGTCCGTTGTCCAAGCAAGTGGCTGAACACTCCACAGACACACATATCCTTAGATTCAGCATGACACAGAATGTGACAAGGCTGCTCCTTTGAATTACAGGCACAACTCATTTTCGCCAGTTGAGTGAATAGGAGCAACGTAAAATAAAGTGTCTTGCTCAAGGACACAACATGCCACTGGGAATTGAACTCACTACCTTACGATCGTGAGCTGAATACCCCTAACCACTAAGCCATGCACCTTCATATCAATAGTATAAAATAAATAAGTACACACAATACAATATCGAAAGAAAATTCCAATTTATCAATCTGTGGCATTTACTGTTTGCTGCTAATGGCTGAGCCATTTGCTAAGCTAAAACATCTATCTACTTAATATATTTGATACAATTTGCTGTTGCTTAACTGCTGTAACATACTTTTTATGGCCTTCAACACAACAAAGCTTTAACAGAATGAAAACTAATAAAATGTGGCATCAATCTATACATTTGTCTTTATTTATCACATGTTATTGCAATAACCAAAACTAACTGCTTGATTTTTCCCCTTTTTTTTTTGATTTTTGTTATCAGATGTCTATCAATTTATGATTCATTTATTGATTTTAAGAGTTATGATGTTCATATCATTACTAAAGCGAATGTTTTGTTTGTTCAATTGACTAAGAATAGCAGCCAAATCTTTAAATAACATCCTTTCTTCTTAAAAAGAAAAGAAGGATATATAGCATAATGTAGTTTTATATCAAAAAGCAATCTTTATATCCAACTTAACATGGCTGTTTTGTTAGAATGCCAAATATTGTATCATTTACCTTGAGAGGAGATCTCATACAGACGCATGGTGCATAAAAGCACATATATGTATATATTATTATTAGACAAGAATTGTCTACTACAGGTGCTAGAACAGCCAGATCATGCGATTTCGATCTACATGGTCTTCTCAGTGGTAGACATCTGATAGCTGCATACCAGATGAATTTCACTGGCTTGAGATATAGAATTTCAGTGTCTTTTCAGGTACTGATATTGCTAATAGCCAGCAGGCTTATCAAAAAATTATTATTTGCAACAGAAGCAGTATCAATACATGTTCCAGACCAAAAATTGTGGCCATACTGGGGCACTGCCATGATTCATTTTAAAAACATTTCTTTTACGATAAAGTTTAAATGCTTATTGGTATTACGAGAGTAGACAGATACATACACCATCTGAAGAGAAAGCGGATATTCAAATATGTTGATTTACATTGTGGAATTTCCTCGAGTCCCGTTAGTTATTATTGATATTTATATTTATAATGTATTTCCTATATTGAAGTGAAACATGAGTGACAGAGAATTAAAAATGTACCAAATTTTCCAGTTTTCACTTTAATACATCCCACACATATCTACATATGTATGTATGTATGTATGTATGTATCTGTCTGTCTCTCTATCTATCTATCTATCTATCTATCTATCTATTTATTTATCCATCTATTTACCTATCTATTTATCTATAGTCACCATTTTTGTGTATGTATAAATATATATAAATATGTATATATATATATATATTGGCCTTCATACTGGCTTACTCTCTCTTTCTCTCTCTCTCTCTCTCTCTCTCTCTATATATATATATATATATACATATATAAATTAATAATGAAGGGTGCCACTTGAGGTACCAGTATGCTAAAGAAAGCAATGAAAATAACTCAAAACCACCGTTTTCACTTGTACACAAAGGCAAAATCGAGGGAATGGGTGTCTATGGTACAGGGTCTTCGAATTTTACTACCCGATCCCTTCATTTCATTCTTGTGTACAAGTGAAAACTGTAGTTTTGAGTCGTTTTGACTGCTATCTTTAGCATGCTGGTGCTACAAGTGGTACCCTTCAATATTAATTGATAATTTTGCCTTTATGGTTCTTTTAAGCATGCTAGCCACTGATATTATTGTAAATTATTAATAGTAATATCCTTATATATTTATATATATATACATACACACACACACACACACACACACATATGATAGGCTTCTTCCAGTTTCCACCTACCAATTTCACTCATAAGGCTTAGGTCAGCCAGGGTCTATGGAAGACACTTGCCCAAGGTGCCATGCAATGGGACTGAACCTAGAACCATATTTTTGAGAAGCAAACTTCTTATCACAAATCAGAATTTTGGAAAAAAGAAAAAAATTCCATATAAAAAGTTTAAGAGTAAAATTTTATTTTAGGTTCTATATTTGTTTTGTTTTTGTATGTTTTTTTCATGCAGTTCAACTTGAGTCATCTTCTGGATGGCTTGAATCCAAGAATTATAAATGAATCAACACTCCCAGACTAATTGAGGATTTTTCATCATCTTTTTAATCCTTTTTGATACTATCCCATCCAAGACAGCCTTTCACCCCCACAATACAAAAATTCTTGTTTTAAACTGATTTATATTAAAACCTTCCATCAAACTTACATGTTAATTCAAACTTCAAACACAAGATTAAAAACGACAAAGTTATTTTACTAAAAACTTCATTATTTTCCAAAATTAATTGAAGCTAAGGCAGTATATTTCAATAGAAACATGGCAATGAAAGGGTTAAAGCAATTTATCCCAACCAGATATAATGTGATTGTATTTTATATCCATTCTAAGAATGAATAAATCTGGCAGGGCTGGGGATGATTATGAGGTACACCCCCACCCATATACACCCACACCAAGACATACATGCGTGTGCACACACACACACACACACAGCTGTCTAAAAATAGTCTCAATGTGATTTACTGCCTAACACATCAACTTTCAAAAGACATGGCAATCGACTGATAAGAAAGTAGCAAGTTTTATGTTATAAATGATGAATTAGTATAAAATTTCCGTCAATATACCGAATGCATTTATTTTCAGCATTACATTCTAGGCAATTCAATATGTGATCACATCCATCTGTAAAAAGAAAAAGAGAGAGAGAATAAAAAGCAAATAAAGAAATTGTTAATACAAATGCTGATTTTACTGTACAATTATCTATACAATTCATATTTTTTTCTCATGCAAAAAAGAAAAAAAAAACTTGTTCAGTATTCAAAACAAAAGCTGTGTACAGCAACTTAACTTTACAGATTGTAATTATTGCATAGGTGCAGGCATGGCTGTGTGGTAAGAAGCTTGGTCCCTAACCACATGGCTCTGGGTTTAGTCCCACAGTGTGACACCTTGGGCAAGTGTCTTCTACTATAGCCTTGGACCAACAAAAGCACCGTGAGTGGATTTGGTAGATGGAAACTGAAAGAAGACCATCATATATATATATATATATATATATATATATATATATATATATGTCTCCATTGTCATTTTTTTGTTCCCAACTTTGACCCTCTGTAAATCCAAAATTTATTTTAGAATTTACGGGAGCAACTGTCTTTGAAGACTCATATTGTTGTTGAATGTTCAAAATGAGGAGTAGATAGACAGCCGAAAACTGATGAAGGGTCCTTTCTCTGTGTTAACTTCACCTGCTTTCCAGTTTTTTCTTGTTCTTTACATATTTCATGTTATTTGCACCATCAGTGATGTCCTGTACCCATATATGCATGTGTGTATACATATGTATATATTATATATTATTCATTATATATATATATATATATATATATATATACACACACATAAGATGATTCCCATGCTTTCCCTGATGAGAAGGTAACAATTTTAATATCAAAGATCCCTATGGATCACACAGGTTGTAATCCTTTGAAACATATGTAGGAATAAAGTATGCAATTATAACATGCGTTTTCTCCATTCCTTAAATTTTTAAATATACTCAAATACCCAAAATTTCAAGGAGTTCCTGCCTTAAAAACAGGAACAACACCAAAGTTATTTTGTGTTCTTTGCTACATTGGTTTCTATTAACCCATTTATTCTATCCGAAGAATTATTATTCATTAAGATAGAAGAAATACATATAATTATATATATATATATATATATATATATATATATATATATATATATATATATATATATATATATATGCATATATTTTTGTGTGTGTGTCTTTCTGTCTATGTTTGCCCCCCACCACTGCTTGACAATTGCTGTTGGTGTGTTTATGTCTCGTAAGTTAGTGGTTTGGCAAAAGAGACCAATAGGATAAGTACTAGGCTTTAAAAAATACATCCTGGGGTTGATTTGTTTGATTAAAACCCTTTAAGGCAGTCCCCCAGCATTGCCGCCGCAATCAAATGACTGAAACAAGTAAAAGATTAAAAAAAAAAAGATAAAAGATTGCACAGGGGACTTTTAGATGGTGTTTTTACTTAAAGGTCCTTTATAAAAAAACTGGTCATAATGAATATTCAGTGCATTTTCTATTAAAAACAAACAAAAAGGAGTGGAGGAGTGATTGATAATGTGACGAGAACTTGTAGAGTAGTTTTAGTTTGAGAAAAATGGATTCAAGCAGGTAGAGTGTCTTGCAGTAATTGAAAAGAATGGGTTGACCTGCCATATCTTAGTATTAGTAAAGTTCTCAGACATGAATGCAATTAGAGAAGCAGTGAAAGGTTAATCAAATGTCACTAATTATGCAAAAGTAAAGGAAAGCTTAAAGAAATATATTACCTTTGTTTGAGATATATATATATATATATATATATATATATATATATATATATATATATATATATATATACACAGGTTTTCTTTCACTCTCAAACAGACATATATAAATATACACACTCCACACACACACATATATATACAGATACATATATAAATATATATACACACATATACACACACACACATACATATACATACATACAAATATATATATAAATATAGGTCAAAGTAGCAAGGAAAGGCAAACAATTAGTTAAGGCAGAACAAGGACATTAGATTTCATTGAATTCAATCTAAAAAAATTTGCTACATAGCGAATGGTAAAAGTAGTACAAACTGGTAAAGATAATCTCGACAGTTGTTTCTGGGATATCCCAGCTATTGGAGCATTGTATAAGTTGGATATTCCATCATCGGAGAAATATAGTGGAAAGAATTATTGGTACAAATAGCATCCATAATAGTGATAATGCTGGGAGCAGGCCAAAGAACACTACCCTAAAACCTAGCATGCCCTCTAATCGTAAAGCATCCAATCCATATACAGCAAGCTCCTATGGACCAGATAGATCTAGTTGCAACTGCAAATCTAGGAATGAATGCCTACTGCAAACCCATTGCAGAAGGTTTAACGTTGTCTACAAATGCATGGTTCATAACACACTTCACAATTCTACTAGGTACTATATTGGATCTACAATTACTTCCAAGCATTGGCAAGTAAAGAACATCTTAGGAACATTGGGCCTGATAGAGGCAAAGTAGCTGAGTTCCTTTTGAGCATTGAGCCTCACAGAGGCAAAGTGGTTGAGTTCCTTTTGAGTGTTGGGCCTCACAGAGGCAATGACCAAGACCTTTGGTATTATGCCATGCTTGAGAAGACCCATCAAGCTGAGCAAAATTGCAGTCGTGGCAGATACTGGTGTCATGCAAATTGGCACCCATGTTGGTGGCATGTAAATCCCCATGGTGTCATGTAAATGGCACCTGTGCCAATGGCATGTAAAAGCACCCATTACACTCTCAGAGTGGCTGGCATTAGGAAGGGCATCCAGCCATAGAAAACCATGCCAAATCAGACTGGAGTCTGGTACAGCCTTCCAGAGTGCCAGTCCAGTCAAACCATCCAACCCATGCCAGCATGGACAATGGACATTAAATGATGATGCTGCTGCTGATATTTGGCCCATTTAAATTCATTTAAGTATGAAGAGTGCAGCAAGTATACTTCTCTAACTGACCATGTGCATTACTTTAAGGAAAAAAAAAAATCCTTACAATTTGTTCTGATCCATAATTGATTCCCATACCATGGCCAGCGCACTACTTGCGGGCTATGCCTTACAAATCATTACATATATTGTTACATAACCTTACACTGTTACTTGATAAGCAGCACGAAGCATTCTTCACTTGTACACACAAATTCTTTAAGTCCTTTAAATTTTTCCATAGGTCTAAGTGTAAAAAACCCCAACACATTTGATTATCCTTAACATCTAACAGACATTTTCCCTATCCAAACCTTCCACATACATAACCATTTCTACCATTATTAAATGAAAAGCATTAAACATTCTCTTGGTATAAGCCCATAGTTGTTCCTCATTAGTGCTATGGATACTAAATATAAAATTTTAATTTTTAATTTTAATCTAAATTTGATTTTAATTTTAAGCTTATACATACAATGGGTTTCTCTCAGTTTTCATCTATGAAATTCACTTGAAAGGTTTTGGTTAGCCAGGGACCAGATCAATATATAGAAAATCCTTCCCCAAAGTCTCGTGCAATGGGACTGAAGCTGGAACCATGTGAATGGGAAGCAAACTTTTTACCACATATCCACACACACACACACACACACATGGATGGATGGATAGACAGAAGGAGAGAGAAAGAGAGAGAGGGAGAGGGGAGTACTCAGCCAGTATCTGAGAGGTGTGGGATTGAGTCCCATGGCTGTTTGCTGACCACTTTTTCCATCTTATAAAGGTAAAACACGCAACCTTCCTGCTGTTTTCACAGCTATACTGCATTCGAAATATTAAATGTTTCTTGTCTGTATGATACACATTTGACACTTCCAAAAACAAAAAAACAAAACCAGTTTGTTTACATATGTTGTTGCACACACACACATATATATATATGTGTGTGTGTGTGTGAGTGTATATGCATACATGTATACATGAATGTATGTCATCGTCATCATCATTATCATCACAATCATCATCATTACACATCTGTTTTCCATACTGCAAATATGTGTGTGTGTGTGTGTGTGTGTGTGTGTGTGTGTGCAAAAGAGACAGGAAAAGGCAAAAGGAGAGATTGAGAGAGATAGAGAGAAAGGGAGAAATACAGAGAAAGTATGTAAATGAACTGTTTTCTACTTATTCATGCTACTTAATGTATGACTCAAAAAGTTCTATCTACTAAAAGCTATATTAGTACAAACTGACCGGCCTTCCAGCTGTCACTATCGCATTGCAAGAATTCTCGTTTTGTGCTAATTTATGCTACATGACCTAACTGGCAGAATGTTACTGTATATACAGCTGCACAGTATGGTAAAGTGCAATATAGTATAGTACAGAGAACAGTATAGTATAGGATAACAAGATAGTACTGTGGTGGTGGTGGTGGGGGGGAGCAGAATAGTATTGTAGAGCATTATATAATATAGCAGAAGGTGGTGGTGAGCTGGCAGAAATGCTAGCACGCTGGGCGAAATGCTGAGCGGTATTTTGTCTGCCGTTACGTTCTGAGTTCAAATTCTGCTGAGGTCGACTTTGCCTTTCATCCTTTCGGGGTCGATGTAATCGACTTAATCTGTTTGTCTGTCCTTGTTTGTCTGTCCTTGTTTGTCTCCTCTGTGTGTAGCCCTTTGTGGGCAGTAAAGAAATAAGAAATGTTAGCACGCTGGGCGAAATGCTTAGCGGTATTCCGTCTGTCTTTACATTTTGAGTTCAAATTCAGCTGAGGTCGACTTTACCTTTCATCCTTTTGGGGTCAATAAATTAAGTATCAGTTGCATACCAGGGTCGATCTAATCGACTGGCCCCCTCCCCAAAAATTCAAGCCTACTATCCTAGGCACAAAGCCCAAAATTTTTGCGGATGGGGCCAGTCGATTAGATCGACCCCAGTACGCAACTGGTACTTAATCTATTGACCCTGGAAGGATGCAAGGTAGAATTGACCTCAGCAGAATTTGAACTCAGAACGTAAAGACAGACAAAATACCACTAAGCATTTCACCCAGCTTGCTATCTTGCCTCCACCCATAATAGGACAAAGAAAAATATATCTGGAAACAAAACGACAAAGCCTTTGTTAGAGAAACTGTAGAAGGTTGTTGTTAACGTACCGTTTCTGCAATCTCTTTTGTTGTCATGCAAAACTGAGTTGTTGTTAAGGCAGCTACAGGAGTTATTATTGCACGAAGCTTTCCAACCACATGGAACGGTATCATTGCATTCGTTTGAATAACCTAAAAGAAACAGAAAGGAAAACAATAATAAACAAATCTGTTTTTTAATTTACCCATCACTAATTGAAAAGAATGACAATTCAGTGAAATTATGACAATAATAAATCAATCAATCCATAATTTTATTTATTTATTTTACACATTTATGATGGAAGCAATAGCTGGAAATTAAAGTCTTCTGTCATTTTGTTGTGTATTTGCAATATGGTTGTTTAAATATAAACAATGAAGAGTGATTAACCCATTAATTGGTAAATTAAATTTCATGGTTATTTCAGTAATGACATTGAATATCTACCAAAAGATGGAATTTGTATTTTCTGCAAGTCATATTGCCTCAATGAACTCGACATTAGCTCAACAAAAAATAGTTTCAAACACGACATTCCTCAACAAAAGATAGACTGGTATGTAAAACTACCTTCTGCAGTTAAGGGTAATGAAATTTGAGTGGATATATCTGATTTCTGCAGTAAAAGGTTAAAAACCAGTGCAATGGTTGAATAAAGAAAAAGAAAAGCATTTGTTTCATTTTCTTTTTGTCATAATTCCATCTTTAACAGGTCTTAACCACAAACTAAAAATTTTAATAAATGAAAATACAAAGTGTAGACATTGCTCTATCTAGGGAGGGTCATTAAACCAATAATAATAAACACACACACTGGTTCAATTTCACTTCTTTATTGTTCATCAATTGGTTAGTTATCTATCCAACTAACTAATTGTTTGTTTAATTTGTTGTTAAACAATCAATCATTTGTTTGTCAAAGTCCTTCCATCGCTATTCATGATCTTATCAATGACATGCACTCTCTTCTACAGGTCTGTTTTGAGTTTCAAAACAAAGCAGGAGCAGATATTTACTTATGCTTAACATTTCGTATTAAAATTTTACATTAGTGCTTAACAACATGGAATTGTTTAATAAATTTATTGTTCTCTTTAACCTGTTAGCATTTAAACCAGCCATATCTGGTCCAAATAGTTGACCTTTTTTTTATGTTCAAATAGGCCAGATGTGGTTTCTCATATCAACCCTACAATATCATTCTAAAAAATTAACATTTATATCATCAAAATCTCAGAACAGCAAGGTAATGCATGATTAATTCAAAACAATGTGAATAAATAAGCATTACATTTAACAGAATAATCAGAATGCTAAAGGGTTAATCCTTTCATGACCAGATTTCATCATCATCATCATTGTTTAAAATCCTCCTTCCATGCTGGTATGGGTTGGACGGTTTGACATGAGCTGGCCAAGCAGGAACCTGCATCATGCTTCTGTGTCTGTTTTGGCCAGCTTTTTATGGTTGGATGCCCCTTCCTAACACCAGCCACCTTGCAGAGTGGGCTGAGTACTTTTTACATGGCACTCACAAAGGTGAGGTTAGTTTTGTCATGGTTTTTACAGCTGGATGCCCTTCCAAATGCCAACCACTTTACAGTGTGGACTTAGTGCTCTTTAAGTGGCACCTGCACTGGCAGGGTCTGACTGTTCAAAGATGACTTTAGAATTTCTTGTTTGTGTCATTATCCCAGTACCTGGTTACTCTTATATAATACCCAGTGAAATTGAATAAACTAAAATATCAGATAAAGTTTTATGTTATCATCAGAGCAAGGTGGTCCTGACATGTTTATGCTTGATCGGTTGACAGTCGATATAGGAGCCTCTGTGCAGTCAAGATACACCGTCAGGTTCATGTCATTATCAGAATGATAGAGTGATGTAGCATGTTTATTCTTGGTTGAGCACAAGTCAATATAGAAGCCTCTGTGTAGTCTCTCAATCTACTAGAAATAGCAACCAAATATCACCCATGTCATACTCTACTGTCTTAAAAAATGAAATAAACATGGAATATTGTAGTCCTAGATATACTATCCCTGGAAAGAAAAACAAAACAAAACAGGGTGTTTATAACTTGAATGCAAAATCAATCAAGATGTGCTGGATTAGAGTGACCTTTGAATAACACCTCGATCAGACCATCCAAACATGGCTTGGATGTTAAAGATTAAATAAATGGAGCATGAACACAGGAAATATAAGACATTTTCTTATGTTTCTATTGTGTATTTGATTACCAACATTATTTATGTGCTTGGCTGGTGATTGCAGTGTTTAACTTAACCAACAATAAAATAATATTCCTGACATATGGAATGACTAAGACTAAACTAAGCACAGCAGGTGTAGACAGTCACAGAAATTTAGTACAGCTGTGTACCCAGTTAGTAAATATCTACTGCAGGGTACTCAGGGTACAACTAAACATTGTGATTTACTTAATGATCAACTAAGCACTCAAAGTGTACAGTGATTAACAAAACACTTGTAATGCACCCAGATTGTGGCTAAGTACTGTACAAAGTGCACCAGTATAGTCAGTGATTAACAAGGCACCTGTAGTGTCCCTAGTGAGCAACAAAGCACTGTGGTGCACCTAGTTTGCAGCTCAGTGCTGCATAGTACCCAGTAAGCAAAATGAGCGCAGGAGAATACCTGGCAAGTGAACAATAACAGCAGTGTACACTGCAGTGCAGCTTTTGTGATTATTGCAACCAAGTAGTGCTGTATAGCTGAGACAATGCATGCAATGTTTACAGCAGTTGCATTCACTGCAACTACCTGTCAGCAATTGAACAACTCAGTCAGTGATCTGAGAAATAAAAATATTAAAAAAAAAAAAAATTGTAGTGCAGATGCACGTAGTGGAGGAATGGTTAGCGTGCTGTGTGACTTTTGAGGCAGCATGAGTGGTGAGTTTGTTCAAGTTCTCATTGAAATGCTGCCGCAAAATGTATATTCAGTGCTAATGCTAAATGGTGGAAATACCATTACCTTACATTTTATATCTTCTATGTTACTGTAAAAAAAAAAAAAAAAAAAAAAAAAATCAAAGAGGAAATATGAATCTGTATCAGGAAGAAGGTTCCAAGACAGGGACATTCAAACACACTCAAATTCACACACACATACACACCACACAAGTTTCTTTTAGTTTCCATCAACCAAATCCATTGATGAAGCTTTGGTTCACCAGGGCCTAAAGTAGAAGACAACTGTCCAAAGTGCTGTGCAATGGGACTGAACCCAAAACCACGTGGTTGGGAAGCAAACTTCTTAACTACACAACAACATCAAATATTTTTTTTAAATAGAAAATATATAAACAAAATATATTCCAGCATTCATTGAAAATGTCAGAAGGTTGAAAAAAATCTCAGATGGTTTTTGCAGTGTTTATCATGTGTTTCTGTGTGACACAAAGCTCTACCCTACATTTTCATTCATTTTCTTGCCAACACATACAATCTTTCTGTTCTTGTTTTTGACCTTCTGCCCTATGGAATTTTCAACAGACGACACATGCATGTACAAGCACATTAAAACGTATGATTTATAAATGCATTAGCTGTTTTCATGAAGACCACCCATTATAAAGTTTATACGCTAAACAATCAATGAAAGCAAAGAAAAGAACTAAAAATAATTAAAACAAAAACAAGCCAGTCAAAGCAATTCTGAAGCAATATCAATTTACAGTTTTTCTACTAAAACAGGGAAATAACAGCATAAATAATTTAGAAATGTTGCTACTAACTGGGTTGCTAAGATGCTGGTCTGCTTCACTGAAGAGCCAGTAGGCTTTGCATCCTGTTACTGATGTGTCTCTTGCAAAGACAGTTAAAAACTAAATGCCTCACTCAATCTCACTGCAAACTGGTTCCATGAGAAGAGAGGCTTCACTCGTTACGGCAAACAACAATGGTAGGTATTAGCTCATAGACAAAGCCTTTAATTAAAACTTGTAGTGTTTAGCTCAAATCACTGAAGAGACACAGGCACAGGTGTGTGGTAAGATGTTTGCTTCACAACCACATGGTTCTGGGTTCAGTCCCACTGCACAGCAACTTGGACAAGTGTTATCCACTATAATCCTGCACTGACCAAAATCTTGTGAGTGGATTTGGAGGATGGAAACTAAAAGAAGCCTGTCATGTGTGTATGTGTGTGTGTATATATATATATATATGAGTGTGTGTCTTTGAGTTTGTTTCCCACAACTGCCTGACAACCAGTGTTTGTTTGTTTGTCCTTTATAACTTAGTAGTTCAGCAAAAGTATGATATAAGCTACCTGGTGATGGTTAAAATAGATTTTCATTTAGTGGATGGCAAAATCTGGTGAGGCTGTGTGATAAGACGTTTGCTTCCCACCCACATAGTCTCTGGTTCAATTCCACTGTATGATACTTTGGGCAAGTATCTTCTTCTATAGCGCTGGGTCAACCAAAGCCTTGTGAATGGATTTGGTAGACAGAAACTGAAAGAAGCACATTCTAAATATATATATATATATATATATATATATATAAATAAGTTTGTTATAATAAAAATGATTTTACATTAATCTGAGGAGTTACTCAATAATTTTGCAGAATACAAATTTATTATTCTTAAACATGAATATTGTTGACAGTGACTTCAATGATGGCTTAACTGGCCAAAACTTTGAAGTCACTATCAATTATATTTTTGTTTAAGAATAATAAATATATATCCTCTGACACAAGTTCCCCTCCTCAAATGCACCTGCCCTTCTCATAATTCCTTGTCTTGTGAGTTACTTGGTGACCCTGCCAGTGCTGGTGCCACGTAAAAAGCATCCAGTCCATACTGTAAAGTGGTTGGCATTTTGTGGTGTGTGCGTACAAGGGTATCCAACTGTAAAAATCATGCCAAAACTAACCTCGCCTGTGCTAGTGCCACATAAAAGGCACTGAGTCCACCCCGCAGAGTGGCTGGTGGTAGGAAGAGCATCCAGCCATAAAAACCCTGCCAAAAGAGACAGAGCAGCATAGGGTAGTTTTTTTTTACCTGACCAGCTCCTCTGAACTGCCCTACTCATGCATGCATGAAAAATGGACATTAAACGATGATGATGATGATATGTATATACCTATATATATATAAATGTTTATGTAAGCGTGTGTGTTACTGTCTCTTCACTTTGACTACATGTGACAGTTGTTAACAAATGCCAGGGATTTAGTTATAAAATATTACATCAGATTAATCCTTCCTTGAATCAACGAAATAGCTTTCTTTTGATATTCATCCAATGATCCCCACAAACGTTTGCATGGGTCATGGAAATGGCATAATGGGAGTCCACTCCAGTGTAGCTTTTCTAAACAACAGATAATTTCTCCCCTGCCACAAAGCCAATAGGACCAGTTACCCTCAGTTGGATATTACTGTATAATTAGGAAAAGGTCAGAAAATCGATTAAGCTTATTGCACATGTATATGATAAATTAAATATTTAAAATATGAGGCGATATGTGAGTTTTACCAGCTGTCAAGTCGAAGTTATGACTACATGCATACATGTGTGCACGTGTGTGAGTTTGCATGTGTGTGTGTTTGCATGTATGTATGTGTATATATGTATGTACATATATGTGTATATTTATCTATCTATCTATCTATCTATCTATATATGTATGTATATATATATATATATATATATATATATATATATATATATATATATATATATATATATATGTGTATGAATGAAGTAAGCTATTTATTTCAGTTACTAAGCAATCAATGGGATCATCAATACAGCTAAGACGAACAGACAAACCAACCAACCAACCGATCAGTCGACCAAAAGAGAAATTTTATATACTTTACTTCACTACATATCTATTCAGTGATTGTTGGTTAGCAGTCAAGTTTAAAAAAAAAATTACAAAACACACATACTGAACAAAAAAAAAAAGTACAATACAAAGTTACAAGGAAAGAAGATCTGAAAATAAATTGCAACAAATCAAGAAAAAAGGGGAAATAAAAAAATAAAAATAAAAACAAACAAATCAATTTACAAAATAAATAAATAAAATAAACAAATAAATTTAAAAATACAAAAAAAACAAACAAACAAAACCAAAACGAAAAATCAGAAAGAAAAATGGATCAGTTAATAGTCTCTTAGATATATAAATGCATGAGCAGAGAAGAGAATGTTTGTATGTATAAATGTACATGTGTGAAATATCCAGAGAATTTAATCACACACACACACACACACACATCTATTTATTAATATGGTTTTATTAATGTGCCTGGGATGCTATCTCTCTCCATATCTACGCACAGCGTTTTTAGTATTTCTACATATTTGTCTGTAAGAATTGGCAAGCACGAACCATAACTGAATTTGGATAATGAGGCAATTGAATAATGGGAAGTTTCATGTGAATGCAACATTCACACACACACACACACACACACACACAAACACACACATGCGCGCACATATGCACACAAATTTTATAAAGGTCAGCTTGCACTAGTTACTAATAAAAGAGGCACATTTACTTAACAATGTATAAATTTATTAACGTTCTGACTCCTCAGTTGATTGATGTTTTCTAATCTTCTCCCAGAAACCATTCCAGCTTTTACTCAGTTACTGCTAACAGCAATAGATACCGGAGGAGGTACTTAGACAATTAATGTCTGAAAATATAACAACACAACTTAGGAAATCTTAGATCATCTCAGAGCAAAACTACAAAAAAGAATTCTTGAATCCTTTAGCATTTAAACCGGCCATGTCTAGCACAAATGTTCTACCTTTTTTGGCACTCAGTTGGTTATGACAATGAGTGTTCCAGTCGATCTGATCAGCAGAACAGCCTACTCATGGCGGCGAGCTGGCAGAAACGTTAGCACGCCGGGCGAAATGCTTAGAGGTATTTCGTCTGCTGTTACGTTCTGAGTTTAAATTCTGCCGAGGTTGACTTTGCCTTTCATCCTTTCGGGGTCGATAAATTAAGCACCAGTTACGCACTGGGGTCGATATAATCGACTTCATCCGTTTGTCCCCTTTATGTTTAGCCCCTTGTAGGCAATGAAGAAATAAGAACAGCCTGCTCATGAAATTAAATTCCAGATGGCTGAGCACCCCACAGACACATGTACTCTTAACATAGTGCTCAGAGAGATGTCATAGTTTCGACCAGACTATTGGCTGTTGTTATACATAGCTGGTCACAATTGTTTTAGCTTCCAAATGATGCCACCTGCTGGCTAGGTGAGCAGGCCAACAATCTCCCAGATCAGAAAGCTAGTCTGTCACAAAGTTATCCATTTACAGATGAGTGGACTGGAACAAGATGAAATGAAGTGTTTTACTCAACAATATTACATGCCACCCAGTCTGGGAATTGAACCCACGATCTAGCAATCATAAGTGTAACACACTAACCAATAGGCCATGTGCCTTCACACACACACATACAAACATATATATATAGATATTTGCTTATACTTACACAAGTAGCCCAACACACACACACATGCACGTGGACACACACACACACACACACTGTCTATTAAAATTAGGCAGAAATCCCTGTAGATAAGAGACAAATTTATTTTACTTGTCAGATTGGAAATAGAAACAGAGCTGACTTTCAAGGCCATTTATAGATTTGGAAAAGGAGAAGGGTTACAATGGTGATGGCAAACACCCCCACCCCCCACCTCTGCTCCACTCTCCACAGCCACCAAGTAAATCCAATAACTCCACCCAGCCCCTACAACTGGCAGTGATTCCAACACACCCAAACCCCACCATTCATTCCCCCAATATAGCAAAAAAAAAAAAAAAAAAAGATAGGGGTTGGATATGCCAACAGCTTAAAAGTAATAATAGAATTAGTTTTCAGTTTCTAATGTAAAAGGAAAGGGCGAATTTCCAACTCTTCAATTGAAAGGATGTTGCTAGAACAGATTTCTATTCTATTTTATTTTATGACCTTGTTATAATGGTGGTGGAGGTGGGTGGGTGGGGGGGGGTCGAAGGGGGTAACCAGAACATCACACACTAATAATTATTGTTGTAAACAGGAACAGAACTAATGAGACGATTATGTGCATGTGTTGCTAGCTAAACTCATCCAAGTGTCAGTGTAAGAATGAGTGTGTGTGTTTGTGTGTGTGTGTGAGAGAGAGAGAGAGAGAGAGAGAGAGAGAGAGAGAATGTAAAGGTGTAATTGAGAGCTAAAAATATAACTTTAGATTACAAAATCACAAACACACACATGTATGTATGTATATATATATATAAGCATGTGTGCGCGTATGTGTATGATATACAAATCATGAATGTACGCTAAATACACTCATATATATAAACATACACCTATATGCATACGTATATATATATATATATATATATATATATATATATATATATATATTTATACACTTATGTATACACACACACACAAGTATTTTTATGTACATGCATGTATATTTTCTAAATATATTTTCTATATATCATATAGATATATACACATACATATTATATATACAAATTATATATATGTTCTATATGTGACTATGTATGCATATATTTCTATATGTATGTGTATATAAATCCATATGTGTGTGTGTGTGCCTCTATCTATCTATCTATATATATATATGCACACATATATAAATATGTATACACATAACACATATGCACATTACGCAAGCGTTATGTGTATGTGTGGGCATGCATACAATATGTGTAAGAGAAAGACTTATAATTTGATTAAAATATGCACCTACAAGTAAGCTCTAAAATACCCAAAGAGTAATTTGAAACAAGGATTTAAAAAAAAAAAAGTTCTTTTCTTCATTCTTTCTTCCTTTTTTTTGTTACTTCAAAGTTTATTTTTATTCATTTTCTTGGCTGATGGACAATTAACACAGTATTTTTAGAAAAATTCCTCTATCTAACAAGTCAAATAATTCATCTTTTAATGTGTGGTATATATATGGGTCCATATAGATATATATGGAAACCAAAATGAAAAGAAAAAAAAAAGAGTACATGGCCAAATAATTGTATTTAATTTTGGTACAATGCCAGCAACTGGGAAGAGAGGAGGCAAATTGTTTACCCCCAAACCTTTTACTTAATTGGTCCTTCATTGACCCTGAAAAGCAAAGTTGATCTCGGCAGGACTTGAGCTCAGAACGTAATGAGTCAGAAGAACTGCTTCTAAGTGTTTTGTCTGATGCACTACCTATTCTGCCAGTTTGCTGCCTTAAGTTTTAGCATTTAACCCATTGGTATTCAAGCCGGCCATATCAGGCCTCTCACACCTACCGTAGAATACCATTCTAAAAATAAACAATCACATCATTGAAATTTGAAAGCTACAAGATAATACATTTTATTTATTTATGCGCCCTTTTAAAGCCTAGTCAGGCTCATGGGCCTGGTTTCCTGGTTTCTATGGCGTATGTGTCCCACCCCACTGGACAGGACGCCAGTCCATCGCGGTGCTACTCAAGAAACAGGAAGAAAGAGTGAGAGAAGGTTGGGGCGAAAGAGTACAACGGGGGTTGCCACCACCCCCTGCTGGAGCCTCATGGAGCTTTTAGGTGTTTTCGCTCAATAAACACACACAACGCCCGCTCTGGGAATCGAAACCGTGATCCTCCGACTGCGAGTCTGCTGCCCTAACCACTGGGCCATTGCGCCTCCACACAAGATAATACATGAATAATTCAAAAACAATGTAAATAAATAAGCATTACATTGATAGATAACGAATGCTAAAGGGTTAAACCTGCCATACCTGGTTAAAACAATCTAGCTGCTTTATCTTCAAACTGGCCAGATCCAGCCTCTCACACTTACCCTACAATAATATTCTAAAAATATACAATCACTTCATTGAAAGCTCAAAGCTACAAAGTAATGCATGACTAATTGCAATCAATATGAACAGTGTTCTCGAGCATTTTTTCAACCCTGAAAGGATGAAAGCCAAGATAGTCTCAATCCAATGAGATAAAAAAAGGAAAAAAAGGGTGGAGGTGGTGGAGGTGTAAAAAAAAAATGTCACCAAGCAATTATGCTCTAATAAACAACAGATTGTTGACTTGGCAGAAATATCAACTTGCAGAAAGTGTAATGAAAATAGGAAAGGATAAAAAAAAATACCAACTTATTTTGAAAATAATTACAGCCATTTGCCCCTTCCTGAAACACTCTCACTAACAAACACTCAATAATTAGCAGGGGGTCAATATTTTATTACTGTTTCCTCACCATGCAAACGCTCTCTCTTTTCACAACACCAGCTGCTGCTGTTGTCACCACCATAATACTGAAAATGATAATAATAATAATAATAATAATAATGATAATGATAATAATCCTTTTTATTATAGGGATAAGGCTTGAAACTGGGTGGTGGTGGTGGGAGGGACAGGATAGTTGATTACATCAACTTCAGTGTTCAACTGGTAATTAAATTATTGACCCCGAAAAAAAATGGAAGACAAAGTCAACCTTGGTGTCACCTGAATTCAGAACATAAAGGTGGATGAAATACTACTAGGCATTTTGTTCGGCATACTAACAATTCTGAAACTCACCACCTTAACAATCTTTTCTACTCTAGGCACAAGGCCTGAAATTTGTAGGGGGGGGGGGGGGCGACTAGTCGATTACATCAACACCAGTGCATAACTGGTATATATTAATAATTTATCAACCCCGAAAGGATGAAAGGCAAAGTTGACCTTGGTAGAATGCTACCTTAATATTAATAATAATAATAATAATAATAATAATAATAATAATAATAATAATAATAATAACAATAATCTTTTCTACGAAAAGCACACAGACTGAATTTTTTTTTGCTGGGTGATTAGTTGATTACATTGACCCCAATGTTTCACTGGTACTTAATTTATCAACCCTGTAAAGGGGTTGACTTCCGCCGAGGTTGACTTTGTCTTTCATCCTTTCTGGGTTGATAAAATAAGCACCAGTCTCACACGGGGCGGGGTTGATGTAATCGACTAGTCCCCTCCTTCAAAATTTCAGGCCTTGTGCCACCAATAGTAGAAAGGATTATTATTACCATTAACGAGGCAGTGAGCTGGCAGAATCGTTAGCACACTGGGCAAAATGGTCAGCAGCATTTCATCCATCATTATGCTTGGAGATCAAACGCCACCAAGGTTGACTTAGCCTTTCGACCTTCCGAGATGAAATAAGTACCAGTTAAGAACTGGGCGAAATGTAATTGGCTTACACACTCCAAAATTGCTGGCATTGTGCCTAAATTTGAAACTATTATTATTATTTATTATTATTATTATTATTAAGGTGACGAGCTGGCAAAGTCGTTAGCACGCCAGGTGAAATGCAAAATACTCAGCAGCCCTTGTTATGTTCTGATTTCAAATGCTGCCGAGGTTGACTTAGCCTTTCATCCTTTCAGGGTTGATAAAGTAAGTACCAGTTGAGCACTGGAGTCGATGTAATCAACTTAACCCCTCCTCCAAAATTTCAGGCCTTGTGCCTATAGTAGAAAGGATTATTATTAGTATTATTATTATTATTATTATTATCATCATCATCATCATAATTATTATTATTATTCCTATTATAAATAGCAAGGTCTTGATCTTTGTTACTTTTTCATTATTTTAAATAACAGTAGCAACATTAGGGCTAATAGTAGCAGTGGTGGTGGGGATGGGGTAACTCTCTTACCACCACCACCACCACCACCACCACCACCACCACCACCACCACCACCACCACCAGCCATCATTATCATCATCATCGTCATCACCACCACCTCCATTAGCACCAGACAGACAGACAGACAGACACTTGCACACACATATTAATTAAATAACTGGCAAATAATACTTAATACATGCCATTATTGGGCCATTTATAAACCAACCTACTTCTTTGTCAGAAAAGTGTAGGTATGTATATGCATGTGTAGGTGTGTTTGCATGTGTGTGTGTGTTTGCATGTGTGTGTATGTGTGTGTGTGTATGTGTGTGTGTGTGTGTGTGTGTGTGTGTGTGTGTGTGTGTGTGTAGGATGGTGGTGATTTGTTCTTCCTGTTTTCCATGGAGGAAAGAAAAATCTTAACAGAAGCTTCCAGTTTATGAATGGCTTAATGGAATGTTACTGAACTGATCCCCGTTCCACCATCCCCAGCTCCCACTTCAGCACCAGTTTCAATGGAGTATGAGTGAGGTATGGGAGGGAGGGAGGTTGGAGTTGGGAATGAAATGTATGAGAACAGAAAAAAATGCGAGCTATATACATATACATACACACATGCATACATACGCATGTATACAGCTATGTGTGCTTGTATACACGCACACATTTGCATGTAGGATCAACAAAAAAATGTACTCTATCTAGAGAGATAAATATGTATGTATATATATATGTATATATATATATATATATATATATATATATATATATATATATATATATATATATATATATATATAGATACATACATACACACATCTGTATGTACATATGTGTGTACATACACACATCTGTATGTACATATGCATGGTTTTATGTATATATGTGTGTGTGTATATATTCTTTAATTCTTTTATGTTTCACTCATTTGACTGCGGCTATGCTGGAGCACCGCTTTTAGTCGAACAAATCGACCCCAGGGTTTATTCTTTGAAAGCCTATTACTTATTCTATTGGTCTCTTTTGCCGAACCGCTAGGTTATGGGGACATGAACACACCAACATCAGTTGTCAAGCAATTGTGGGGAGACAAACACAGACACACACATATACACACACACACACACACATATATATATATATATATATATATATATATATATATATATATATATATATATATATATACATATACGATGGGCTTCTTTCAGTTTCTGTCTTCCAAATCCACTCACAAGGCTTTGGTCGGTCTGAGACTATGGTAGAAGATACTTACCCAAGGTGCCATGTGGTTGGTAAGCAAGCTACTTACCACACAGCCACTCCTGCACCTATCTATATACTATACATGTATGTGTGTGTATATATATGCATACACATATAAACACAAGATATATGAGTATATGTGTGTGTGTGTGTGTGTGTGTGTGTGTGTGTGTGTGTGTGTGTGTGTGTGTGTGTGTGTGTGTGTGTGTGTGTATGAAGACAAATGAACAGTTTTTGATTTTCAAACCGTATTGGTTTCTCATCAGAAAGGTCTACATCATCTGACAAATATATAAACACACACACACAACAATTTCCAATATTAAAAATGGCAATTGAAAGTGGTAAAATTTAAATGGTAATTTAAAGCTAGCAAAAAAAATAATAAACAGGATACAACAGTGGCACCTAGGATTTTGGTGGTTGGATATGTTGGATGGGAGAAATAAATGTAATACCAGGACATAACAAAAAAGCCTAAAAGTCTTCACACTTCAGCTTTCAGGAAACTGACAAATTTAATGCTTATTCATTTACATTGTTTTGAATTTAATTAATTCTGCATTATCTCGCAGTTTTAAGATTTCGATGAAGTGATCATTTATTTTTAGAGTGATATTGTAGGGTAGGAGTGAGAAGCTGGATCCAACTGCTTTGAACATAAAACAAAATATCTGGACTGGATACAACTGGTTCAAATGCTAAATGTTTATGTGAATAAGAACGATATATCTCACAAATCTAGGGAGCACATAGAAGCTAACTCATTCTTCTAAGTAATAACCAAAGCATCTTCATATATATTTAGGACTAAATTATCAAATTTGTCTTCTTTTTTGTTTTTAAAAGTACAAAATTACTTAACTCTTTAGCATTCAGATTACTCAGTCAAATTTAATGCTTTTTCATTTACATTATTTTGAATTAATCCTAAATTACCTTATTGCTCCCAGATTTCAATGATGTGATTGTTTACTTTTAGAATGACAATACAGGTTATGTGTGAGAGGCCAGATCTAGCCAGTTTGAACATAAATCAGGAAGATATTTGGGCTAGATATGGCCAGGTGTCCAGGTCTAATACGAAAGGGTTAAATGTATAATATCTTATAATAATTCCTGGATTTATGAGAGTGTCAGGAAGAGGAGAAAAAGAAGTGAGAACATAATTTGGACTGCCAGCTCATACATTAAGTCTCCTGGGAATGTTGCTCCTATGGAGATAGACTGGCTTCTATCCAGAATGAGCCTCACCTACCATCTGTTATCTGTTTAACATAAAGCTGAACACAAGATGTAAGCACAGGATAAATGAATTCGTACAGTTGGGTCATGAAAATATTAGCCAGAACATGTTGATTAGATATTTCAAACATGCAGCTTGGCAGGGTGTTTTCATTCACTTCACACCAAATATCCGCAAGGCGAATGTTTCATATTGCCACCACCCTCACCTCACCATGCATTGTCAAGGTGAAATAAATATTCATCCATCATGTTTCTGATTTAACCCTTTGGGCCCTGACCGCTTTAGCACTATTTGATCCTGTGATGGGGTCCTGAGCCATTTGTGCCCTGTTCTGACAGGGATTAGAAACAAAGCAGTCAAAATATATATACAAGGGGGTGCTGAAAAGTTCCTGGCTTTAGGTAAAAGAAAATACAAGATCTGTTAATTGTGATTTTATCTAACATATTCCTCTCTCAGATTCACACACTTACTGCAATGGTCCTTCAGTTTTTCTAAGCCCTGTAAAAGGACTTGGAAGGTTGGGCCTTCATCCAGGCCTTTCACAATACTCTTAAAGCCAGGAACTTTTCAGCACCCCCCCCCCCCCCCTGTGTGTGTGTGTGTGCGCGCGCGCGCATGGAATTTGAACTCGGAATGTAACAACAAGCGAAATACTGCTAAGCATTTCGCCCGGCATGCTAACGTTTCTGCCAGCTCACTGCCTTAATAAAATAAGTATATTGTGCTTGAGAAGACCCGGCAAGCCAAGTGAGACCGTAGCCATGATTATGCCAGTGTTGCATAACTAGCCCATTTAAGAGTACCCTTCAATCATTGGGCAATATACTGCACTTGAGAAAGCCTGTTGAGTTAAGTGAAATCATTGTTGTGGCTGACGCCAGTACTGTCTGACTGGCACGTAAAAAGTGCCATTTGAGTGTTGTCGATGCCAGTGCCGCCTGACTAGTCCCATGCCAGTGGCATGTAAAAAGCACCATGCGAGCATGGTCATTGCCAGTGTTGCCTGACTGGCTCCTGTGCCAGTGACATGGAAAAAGCACCACTCGAATGTGGTCGTTGTCAGTGTTGCCTCAATGGCCCCTGTGCTGATGGGATGTAAAAAGCACCCACTACACTCTTGGAGTGGTTGGCATTAGGAAGGGCATCAAGCTGTAGAAACCTCACCAGATCAGATTGGAGCCTGGTGCAGCCTCTTGGCTTGCCAGTCCTCAGTCAAACCGTCCAACCCATGCCAGCATGGAAAGCAGACATCAAATGGTGATGATGATGATATACACCTGGTTTTAGAAACAAATCAACATGAAATTTTGATGGATGGTTGTTATTCAGATCATTTTAAAACAAGAAGTTTGTATCATAGAACCAAAGGCAGTCTCAGGCAAGTTGGCATCAAAAGGGTTAACCTTTTAGCATATGAACTGGCCATACATTGTTAAAATATTCTACCTGTTTTATGTTCAAACTGATTAGATCAGGCCTCTTACACTTAGCCCTGAGTGTCACTCTAAAAATAAACAGTCACATCATTAAAATATTGAAGCTACAACACAATGCATGATTAATTCAAAGCAATGTGAATAAATCTTACATTATAAAAGAGAAGCTGATCTCAGTCTGTCTGTCTGTAACAACATCTGCATAGAGGGAAGACGGAGAAGAGAAAAAGTTGTTGAGAGAGAGAGAGAGAGAGAGTGAAAGATAGATAAACAGGTAGTGTTGTCACCTTAGTAACTAACAAGTTTTGATTAAAAACACAGGAATTTTAAGTGCAAGTCTGTCAACATAATGCAACGCAAACTTCAAAAAGGACTATATGGATATATATAATACATGTGGTTATTCGGGGGGGGGGGGAGGTCTGTGCCTGTCTTTCAACAAATAGACAAATAAACACAGACTTTAAAACAAAACAAAAAAAAAACCCTGGTGTTCGTTGAACATAGCCTTTTGAAATATTTGCTCTGTTTCAAGTTTCAGATACTTCCTTGATGAACTTATTGCCAGAATTGCAGTAAACCAGTGCATGATTGGCCTATTGAAAAAAACCTAATTATAGCTAAGTCAAACTGGGTCACTCGAGAATTAGTTTCCTGGCCATTGACTCAAGAGAGTGCCAGTGACAGGATATGAACCACTGACCTCTCAGCTGGCTGCCCTGTACCTTACCAACTAGGCTATCTGTGTTCTCTTGTATTAATGCTTATCTTCAATGTAATTAAGTGGCTGGCTTAATTCCAGCACACACTACAACATTTCAGATGTTTAAGCAGCTAAGTCAAATAGGAGACCCAAGGACAATTGAGGAGGACCTAATTAGTTAAATTGTCATTTAATATACAAGGGCAGCTGGAGAGGAGAGTGGTACAGACAATAACACAAATCAGAACAATAGTTAAAATAAAAAGTCTCATATTATTTCCAAATACCTTCCAATTAGTTAATTAACACACACACACACACACATACAGATGTGCCATTAGTAATTTAAAATCTTGTACACACACACAAACACACATGCATACATATAAATATACATACATATGTCCATACACACAAACATACATACAAACATATATACACACATATATGCACATACATATACATATATATATGCACATATATGCACATATATATATATATATATATATATATGTATATATATATATATATATATATATATATATATATATATATATACACATGCATGCACACACACACACTAAACGAACATTTACAAGTGAAATACTACACACATATGCTTAATATGGCTATAAATTTAATAGAAGATATACACCTAGTACTAATAGACATTTTAAATATACTTATTACATATCAGTATAATTAAAAAAGACAAAAAATAATTCTCTTTCTCTCTCTCTCTCCCTGAGAATCAGAGATAGGAGAGCCAGAGACATTTTGCCTTATCTATAAACTATTTATCTCTTCTGGAGAGTCTAGAAGAGTGTATTCTGGTAACTGATAACACTGTTGCTAATTAATTCCTCTTCTCAGACTTTCTCATGTTGGAAATTAATTCCTGGTAAACGATATTTACCTTATCTATAAGTAAATAAAATGAAAAAAAAAAAAAAAAAAAATCCTTTTTACTCTTAAAAAAATATCCTTTTATTCATTGAACACACACACACACACACGTATTAAATAACTAAACACAATTATCTTTATCTACCAAACACTCTACAAATTTTATAGAAACATGTTGTAGTTAGTCTTTTATAATAATCCTCTAGTCTACTATTAGAATTATATTAGAAGACTAGCAGGCACCAAGTTGTCTTAAAGGAATTATTAATCCTAAACTGGCCATATCCGGATTCAAGCCATCCAGATTTAGCCTCTCACAAATAAGCAATCACATCATTGAAATCTTAAAGCTATAAGACAATGCATGACTAATTCAAAATGATATGAATTAATAAGCAATACATTTGACACAATCATCATCAACATCGTTTAATTATCTGAATGCTAAAAGTGTGAAACCAAGTAGTATTTTGATTGGTACTTTATCTTATCAAGCCTGGAAGAATAAAAGACAAAGTTGAGTTTGGCCACATTTGATTGCATTTCTTACCATATTTCCGTAGAAATACACTAAATTTGTTTTAATTAATTTTGAAAAATTTTGAAGAATTTAGCAAAATATAGCTGAAGACACTTGCCCAAAGTGCCGTGCAAATAGGACTGAACCCAAAACCATACCTATTAGTTGCTTCACAAATAATTTCATCCTTCATCAAAAATAGTGAAAAAGTAAATGAATTTGCTGCCAATTTCAATGATGGCTATTCTAGTTTGATCATCAGAATTACCTATTCATTGCATTATGGTGTAAATGGGTCAGGTATCTGAGAGCAGTTGTACCCTTATCTCTTTAGCATTCAGATTACTCTGTTGAATGTAAAGCTTATTCATTCAATTTGTTTTGAATTCATCATGTATTATCTTAATATTTCAATGGCATTATATTTTTTTAGAACGACAACATAAGATAGGTGTAAAAAGTTAGACCTGGCTAGTTTGAATATGAAATAGCTAGAATATTTGGGCCAGATATGCCAGTTTAAATGCTAAAGGGTTAATGTAATCCTCTGGTTGAGTTAGTGTGACAAAGCTGGTTTATTAAATTACATTCCTCCAGACGAGCTTCAGTACAATTTCTAAGCATTTAATTTCACTGCTAGAAATAATAGCCAAATGTCTCTCAAATCACACTGTATTATCTTAGACAACAAGTATACTTTAAAAAAAATATAGTCCTACATACACTGTGTTTGAATAAATGATGGAATGGTCAAGGCTGGGATGTCTTTGATCACAAATCTCCTGGATAATGACTGACATGATGTGAAGCAACAGCAAAAACCATTTAGTCATAAATCAAAGATATTCAGCCATAGTAAGTCTACATTTGGCTGACTGATTCTTCATCTAACCAGATACGAGGAAGAAAAAGACGACATAGCACAGAGATTGTGTGAATAGTAGCGTTCAAGCAAACACCTCGCTGTTGTATATGAAGATTTTTAGGGGTTTGCTCAACCTGTAAGAAACAGTAGACCAAATTTCCTTAAAAAAAACTCAAAAAACTCCCCACCTCTTACCTGTTACAAACAGAGATACGTTGGAGAATATAACTTTAGAAAACTAAATGGTATAACCACACATAGAATGACCTAGGGTTAAACAACAATAACAACACACATCTATTGATAAACACAGATATATATATACGTATATATATATACACATACGTATGTATACATATATGTATAGTTTAACACACACACAAATATATATGTATACACACAGACATCTATCTGTGCGTGAGTGAATGAGTAGTGTGTGAAAGAGAGAGGGAGGGAGGGAAAGAGAGTGAGAGAGAGAGAGAGAGAGAGAGAGAGAGAGAGAGAGAGAGAGAGAGTGTGTGTGTGTGTCTGTTTGCATGGAAGTTTATTTTAAACTAAATCTTTCTCACTTTTGTTGTTATTTAAACCCAGGATATTCTAGGTGCAAGCATTCCATTTTATCTGTTTTCAGATATAGTATATCTAGAGATACATTGTCCAAAGTGTACTTTTATATATACATATGAATATTTCTTTTTTAATGCATACACACACACACACACGCAAAAGTAGCAATGCAAAGTACTGATTGATTTTTACTTCATCTATAACTAACTAGGTTACCACATCTACCACACAGCATTGAAAATTAAAAAAAAAAAATCAAATTATTCACTAACCTAGCAGTTGCCTGAGGTGGAAAATAATGGAAACACTGGAGTGAAATATCAATTTTATACTGAACAGTATTGAAAAAAAGAACAAAAAAATTCCAAATACATGGTGTGGTATACAGAAAAACTATTGTGGTCATGTGGTAAGAAGTTTGCTTTCCAACCATATGGTTCTGGGTTCAGTCCCACAGCATGTCACTTTAGGCAAATGTCTTCTACTATAGGTGCAGGCTGACCAAAATTTTGTGAATGGACTTAGTAGACAGAAACCAAAAGAAGTCCATTACACACACACACACACACAGTATGAAGAAAAGAAAGAATGAATAGAAAAACACTTGGTATCAGTTTAGAGAAGCAGTTCACAATTGGGGTTCAAATGACTCCTTTGAGCCCATGCAAGATTTCTGGGGTTCATGTAAGCAACATAGTAAATTGGAGACCCGCAGTGGTATACTGCGTTTCTGCTGTGTTTGTCCCCAACCACCACTTGACAACTGGAAGAGTTATTGATGTTTCAAGCTTATGCACTTCTACAGAGAGGAACGAAGAAAAAAAAAAAAAAACAGATGGAGAGAGGTAAAAAAAACAGCAAGTGTGTTTGTGTGTATGTGTTTGTCATAGCCTACTCTGTTCCAACAGTGATTGTTTGCTTATGGTCCCATAACTTAGAGGTTCAGCAAAAGGGACTGAGAGAATAAGTACCAGACTTTAAAAAAAAACACAAGTACTTGGATCAATTTATTTGATGAAACTCTTAAAAATGGTGCCCCAGCATGGCCTCAGTCCAATGCCTAAAACAAGTAAAAGCTAAAAGATAAGTATCAAGAGAAGAATGCATACACTTTGATACCAATACATGTCTAAGACAGATAACATAACTTTGATATTTAAGATTTTTTCTTTCAAATGTAAAGAATGCAGTTGTGATTACAGGAAATGCATAAGGCAAATTACAAAAACAAAACAGAAAAAAAAACCTTCTTGGAAGGTTTAATCCTTTAGTGTTCAGATCATTCTGTCAAATCTATATATTAGTTTGATGTTCAGAAAAAATGGAAAAGTTATTGATGTTTCAAGCTTATGCTCTTCTTCAGAGAGGAATGAGGAAAGAAAACAAATGGAGAGAGGTAAAAAAAAAAAACTGTGTGTTTGTCATCCCCTACTCTGCTTCACCGGTGATTGTTTGTTTATGACCCAATAACTTAGAGGCTCAGTGAAAGGACTGAGTGAAAGTACTAGACTTAAATAAAAAAAATTAAAATAAACGTAAGTATTAGGATCAATTTATTTGATGAAACTCTTAAAAATGATGCCCCAGCATGGCCCCAGTCCAATGCGTGAAACAAATAAATAGAATAAGAGATGAAAAAAAACCCACTCAAAAAAGACAGAAAGTAATAACATCAATAAAACAAACACGAGTACGATCACCACCAGCCAAACGTGACAGAAGTTTGGAAGAGCAACAAAGGAAGACCGATCTAGTTAGCAACAATGAATAGCAATCAAAGCTGGACAAGGTTACACCAGGATATATAATTAGGAAATCTTTTTATAACCCAATGGTTGTGGTGGACGTGGTAGAAGTGGAGAAGTGAATGGCGGGGTGGGTTTATGAGGGCAATGTTTGTCAAACAGCACTTCATGGAACTGATATATATTAACCACTGAAAGACAACAGTCACATACATATACTCACAACCTGGGTGTATCTATGTATGTGTAATGGTGATGGCGTGTTTGTGTATGCATGTATTACTATGTGATGCTTATGAGTCTATGTTCATACGACTCTGTGTGTGTGGTGTATAGACATGTATTACTGTATGATGTTTATGTGCATATGTATGTATGTATGACTGAATAGTGTGTGTGTGTGTTTGGTGTGGTACATGTAAGTACTGTGATGTAGCGTAGTTGTGTGAGAGTGTGCGTGCATTAGTGGTTGATGTGCTTGTGTGTCTGTGTATGTATATGTATTACTAAATGGTGTGCGTGTGTATGTATGCATTTATTACTATGTGGGGTGTGTGTGCATTTGTATGCATGTATTACTACAGTGTGTGTGTGTGTATGTATACATATATTACTATGTGGTGTGTGCATGGATTCGTATGTATTACTGCAGTGTGTGTGTGTGTGTGTATGTATTCATGTATTACTATGTGGTGTGTGTATTACTGCAGTGTATGTGTGTGTGTGATGTGATGTGTATATGCATGTGTTATTCTGTGGTGTGTGTGCACACATTGTATTACTGTAGTGTGTGTATGTGTGTTGTTGTTGTGTGTGTATGCATGTATGTGTCTGATGTGATGTATTTGTGTAATCATGTATTATTGCGTGTGGTGTGTGCATCTGCAGTGTACGTGTGCATGTGGTGGGGGATTAATGTGCAATAAAAAAGACTCAGGTAACAAAACAACCCCCCACCAAAAAAAAAAACTAGGATTTTTCTAACTTGTTAGGTGGGCGTGGTTATCTGACAAATATGCTAGGAAAATATATACCTTCTATTATAAACTTCCTGTTTGTGTGTAGTAGACATAGAGTAACCTGGGACAAGTCTTATTATCTGTTAGTAATCATGAGAAAGCATTATGCATAGTTGAATTCACATACATACATTATTCCATGATAGAAAATTCAACAAAAAGTACTCCATCTGGTGAGAGATAAATATTATTTATTTAAAGAATACAATATATATCTTTAAGTGTTACTAATAGTTTCATCTGTTGAGAAATATCTCAAACATATTCACCGGGAACAAACCACAGATAATTATACACACACACACATGTATATATATATATATATATATATATATATATATATATATATATATATATATATATATATATATATATATATGCGTGTGTGTGATATAACTAAGTATTTGTATTCTATAATATTTTACATCCACTTTCCCATGTTGGAATGGTCTGAAAATTTGTATTATAGCCAGAAGCCTTTTTTGTCTGTTTGTCTTTTAAGACACACAATGGCATAGTGTAACACTTCTAAAACTGGGACACACATTGTTATATCTATCTAAAGCTATGTACCTACACACATACGTATACACCTATATATATATATATATATATATATATATCTATATATATACATACATAGAGAGACAGGCAAACAGACAGACATACAAACGTTCTGTATACTTGAGTTTTAGCTTAGTTAAGCTCTTTATTTTTTACCTTTTACTTGTTTCAGTCAATGGACTGTGGCTATGCTGGGGCATCACCTTGAAGGGTTTAGTCAAAGAAATTGACACTAGTACTTATTCAATTGGTTTCTTTTTTCCAAAATGTTTGGTTACAGGGATATAAGCAAACCAACACCAGTTGTGAAGCAGTAGTGGAGACAAACACATACACATAGATATATACATATATACAATGGTTTTCTTTCAGTTTCTGTCTACCAAATCCACACACAAAAGATTTGGTTGGCCAAGGGCTACAGCGGAAGCCCCTTGCTCAAGGTGCTATGCAGTAAGACTGAACCGAAGACCACATGGCTGAAAGCAAGCTACTTACCACACAGTCATGCCTGCATCTATTAATAGGTTGTTACTGTACATGTAGCATGTTCCCATGCCAGGAAATGAATCTGGGCTGCTTGGGTGAGCAACAGCTTTCCGGACAAGAGACTTTAAAAAAATTTTCCCCTAAGACTGAAATCAGTGTCAAAAATTAAATATATATGTTTTGTGTTGTCCCATTTGTTTTGTGTTAACCACACACATTTTCTCTCTCTCCCTCTCTCTCTTTACACATATATATATATATATATATTATATGTATACACACACACACATACTAGTTTGTAGCCATGGTTGTGACTCATGTAAAAGTGACTGACACAGTATATTTACCAGAAGTATAAAAATATATAGAGACTAAAAGGACAATACACATGCACATATATTATATATATATATATTTGCTTTGTATACTTTAGACTTGTTAATTCCTGTTCCACTTTTCACAAACATGTCATCATACCTTCTCTTCATAATTGTTTGACCATGGACAAGATATCTCAAGAACCATTACATGGATTTGGATGAAACTTTTGGGATGTTTGGCCTTGTGACTGGCACAAACTGATTAGATTTTGGGATCAATCCAGTACCGGATAAGGATTCTGGATTATTTTTCCGTTTTTTTTAAACTTAATTTTTGAGAGTTTTTGGTCAGGTTCGTTTTTAGTATTCTTGTTTGTGAGAGCAGTCGAGTTTATTTTGGATATTCTCATTTTAAAAATCATCTCCGGCTAATCATTGAAAGAACGTTGGTATTGCCTTGGCAGAGGTTTGCACTCTCTGAGTACTCGTTTTAATTTATTTTAATCATTTATTGATAATGCCGCATATTTTTGGGATGAGCTGTGTCGTGCTTAAAACACACCTGTCTGTCTATCAATCTATCTAACTATCTATCTTGTCTAATCTAGCTGCACACAATTACACATACACACCATTTTCACAAAGATGTCATCATGGCTTCTCTTAATGATTTTAATTTATTTTAATTATTTATTGATAATGCCATGTTTTTTTTGGATGAGCTAAGATGTGTCATGCTTAAAGCATCTCTCTCTCTCTATCTTATCTAATCTATATACATATAGATACACACACACACATTGTATGAGGTTTATAAATTTTATTTATGTCATTATCTTCATGATTTCATGTCTATTTTCCATGCTGATACAGGTGTGAGGGGTTTGACAGATACAACTAGACTGAGGACTGAGTTGGTCTCTAATATCTGTCTTGGTAATGTTTCTATGGCAGTGTAAAGTCTCTAATGCATGAACACAGTTCTAATAGTGCTAAACAGTATGGTTCACATTCTACATAAATTCTTGTCCTTGCAATCTATATTCTGAAAACGTCTTCTTTTCTTTTCAGGGCTGAAAACTGTGTTGAACTATAATATTATTCTCCAATGCCTGCCCTAGGTGACTGGCTGTTGCTTGGCAGGTATTTTTTAATCTAGCTGATATCAAAAGAAATAAAAATAGGAATAATTATCATCATTTAATGCCTATTTTTCCATGGTTGAATGGCCTTCTTGTTACTAACTCTCACCTTGTTTCCAAGTTAAGTAACATTTCCCCATGGCCAGAGATGTTTTTCATGGAAGACTGGAAACGAATAATATTGTTTGAACAATAATCATGTGATGCTATTTTGCAACCATCACCTGATGTCATGACAAGGATAAACACACACACAAATATATATATATATCTTTTATCTTTTACTTATTTCAACGATTGGACTATGACCATGCTGGGGCACCGCCTTGAAGAATATTTAATCAAATGGATTGACCCCACTAGTTTTTTTTTTATCAGTTTCTTTTGCCGAACTGCTAAGTTTTGGGCACATAAACACACCAACACCAGTTGCAAGTGGTAGGGGGTAAACACAGACACACATACATACATATATATGATGTGCTTCTTTCAGTTTACATCTACCAAATCCGCTCACAAGGCTTTGGTCGGCTCAAAACTATAGTAGAAGACAATTGCCTAAATTGCCACACAGTAGGACTGAACCCAGAACCATGTGGTTAGGAAGCCAACTTCTTACTACACAGCCATGCTTGTGCCTATTTCTATACATATATACATACATACACATGTATATGTGTATGTATATTCATATATGTGATGTCCTTCTTCCAGATTTCGTCAACCAAATCCACCTCATAAGGCTTTGGTTGGCCTAGGTTTACAGCAGAAGATTCAAGCCAAGGTGGCATACAGTGATACAGTAGGATTGAACCTGAGACCATGTGGTTAGGGAGCAAGCTTCCTAACTACACAGCCATACCTGTGCCTATTTAAGCAAAATCAACTCGTTAGACCATCTTCCTATTTATTTCAATTAGATTGACAATTTTCTCCAGTTATCATAATTTAAGGTGGTAATTTGGCAAAGTTGTTAATGTATCATGCAAAATGCTCAGTGGCACTTTTTCCAGCTCTTTTCGTTCTGAGTTCAAATTCTGTTGAGATCAACTTTGCCATTTGTCCTTTCAGGGTCGATACATATGCACCAGTTGGGCAGTGAGGGTCAGTGGAATCAACTAATGAATTCTCCCAGAATTTCAGGCCAAAGTCCATATCACCTTATAGTTGTATCAACAATATGTTGTAAGGTCTTGTAGGTTCTTCATTTTCTTCATTGAAATCCACATTAACAGCAAAACAGGTTACTGACTTCTCTATTCTCCCATGTTGAAATTTATTTCAAAACACTCAAATGCTTCCATTATTATGTATCACAGAATCCTATTGAAAAGACCGGATGAAAAAGTACACAGCCTTGTGTGACACCAACTGTTGCTTTAACTCAGTGGTTCTCAGCCATTTTATGGACTCCTTTGATTACAATTCTATGGACTCCTTTGGTTACAATTTTATTCTCCTGGAATCCCATAACCATTTGATATTTAAAAACTGGTTTTATAGATACTTCTTTCAAAATTCCTATTCTGCTTTTCACACATTCACCTGAGTTTGTTGAACAATGGAAAACTTTGGAGAAAGAAATCTGGTTGTTTCTTGCAATAAATACATCTAAAGCAAATTTTTTTCATGGACCCTTAATATACAAATGTGGGCCCCCAATTAACTATTTTATCTGCACAGACCCCGCAAAATCTTATACGGACCCCCGGGTTCCACTGCTTTAACCCTTTAGCATTTAAACTGGCTATATCCATTCCAAAAATTCTACCTGTTTCCTGTTCAAGCCAGCCAGATCTGGCTTCTCATACCTAGCCTACCTTGTCATTCTAGAAACAAACCATCACATCATTGAAATCTTGAACTGTGAGGTAATGTAGGATTCCTTCAAAACAATATGAATAAATAAGCATTACATTCAACAAGGTGATCAGAATGCTAAATGGTTAATATCTCTTCTTTCCTATTGTCCAATCTAAATCCCAATTCAGCTGTTTTTGTATTTGTACTGTACCTGTTTCAGATCTCTTTCTTGAATCATAAAACTCTTTAAAACATCTTTATTTATCGAAGTATTCTTAACTTTCTCCTTTTCTGTTGGCTGTTGTAGCTGCTGTTGGTATTTTTCATAGAATCATTTATGTTCTTCAACATCTGCTTCTAATAAGAATAAAGTTGTGAATTTTCCACCTTTTGGTTCTTAAAAATCTTATTTTATTTGAGCCTTTAAAGTTTCAAAATCATATCAACTGTGTGTGTATATATATATATACACATAATATTATGTTACATGGCTGGCTATTTTAATTTTATATTGTCTGTATTGCATATACGGAATTTTTGTTCAGCTTGGCAGCTATTTGCAACATCAGTGAAGGTTTCATTCACTTTTTCCAATATCAATATAACAAATTCTTATCTGAACATGTGGCTGGCTGCTATTGGGACAGATTTCTGTCTCCCTCTTATATTTATTGTACTTTTTAATAGAGCAGATCAATAAGAGATGTTATCTCAGGACAAAAGCACAGTAACTGGCCTATCAACAGTGTGTATATAGGATAAGATAGGATAAAGACCCTTCCTGAGTCATATAGACTCATAGGCAGGTTTCTTGGTTTCTGTGGTGCATATATTACCCCTGGATGGGATTCCAATCTGTTGCAGGATTACTCATTGCTGCCAACTGAGTGAACTGGAGCAACATGAAATGAAGTGTCTTGCTCAAGGACACAATGCATCACCCAGTTTGGGGATTGAAACCACAATCTTATGATCATGAGTCTGACACCCTAACTGCTAAGCCACACACCTCCACCTAAGGCATGCACCCCCACAGTGTGAATATACGAGGTATTATACATAGATGGCTATTTTAATTAATTACTACCTCATTTTCATATAATATATTCTTGCATTTTGGTTCTTGATTAAATCAAGGTTAAATTTTTATAATCATTATTAAAAGTCTGTGTTTGCTATTTATGTCTGACCATGAAAAACACTCAATTTTTAGCTCCTTCTCTAATTGAGTAATATCTTTTGTAGTCAAGAACAAAATCAAACTGGTTATAAAACAAATCTCCAGGTGAATGCCATTTTGAGTTCATGGTTGCAAGAAGTTTACCTTCAACATTTATTAATAGTTTCAATCAGCTCACTGAAATGAATACTAAATCTTAACCCTTTTGATACCAACTTGCCTGAAACTGCCCCATGTTCTATGACATAACCTTACTGTTTTAAAGTGGTCTGAATAATAATCTACCATAAAAATTTTATGCTAATTTCTTCCAGACCCCAGCTTAATAACAAGAAAATTATTTTACTAAATTCTTCATTACTTTAAAAATTAACTGAAACAAAGGCAGCATATTCTTTTATTTGTTTCAGTCATTTGACTACGCCCATGCTGGAGCACTACCTTTAGTCGAGCAAATCAACCCCATGACTTATACTTTGTAAATCTAGTACTTATTCTATCGGTCTCTTTTGTCGAACCACTAAGTGACAGGGATATAAACACACCAGCATCGGTTGTCAAGCAATGTTGGGGGGACAAACACAGACACACAAACATATATATATATATATATATATATATATATATATATATATACACGCAGAACAGATTGTGAGGGATTATCACTATAATGACTACTAGAAACAGCTGTAAGCCATATTTGCTATAATAAAAGAATTATATGTAATAACCATTATTTTAACTTGTCCATACATACATACATACATACATATATATATATATATATATATATATATATATATATATATATATATACGCACACATATGAATCAACAAAAAGTTATCTATAGATGTATATATATCTGTGTGTGTGTGTGTGTGTATATATGTATGTATATTAGATATGACCTATAGACACAAGCCATCATGCAAGTATACACCTTATATAGGTAGAAATAACAATAGTGTGCTGACATTTTTAAAATGTATCGACTTTGTGTATGTGTCACACTTGATAAATACAGATCATAGATAAAAGATATTACCTCACTGGAATGGCATTTCATTGAAACTCATATGGTTTGGTACATTTACTTATATATAAAAATAACTGAAAGATTATCTGTGAATCTGTCTATTTCTTGGGGAAGTTAAGTGCTACGTGAAATCAAAAGCTAAAAAAATATAGAAAGAAAGGTTATGTTTTATTTGGAAAATTATACTTGAGAAAATCAACTTCGAAAGACATTACTTGTATTAAAATAAATGAATAATAAAAGCAATGCTTTTAAATGTTTGTTTTTCACAGAAAAGGGTGTGGGCTATAAATAGCCTAACTTTAGATGTGTCATATTTGGGTAGAGTCACTCTGTATAGCTATTAGAAATATTATTTACCAATGGATATTGGTAAAGAGTTGGTTGTGGTGAAGAGAAGTCTCAAAGGTCAATTTAAGAGGGAAACAAGAGCAAATATTTTTTCTATCTTTTATCTTTCACTTGTTTCAGTTATTTGAGTGTAGCCATGCTGGGGCACAACTTCGGAGGCTTTTACTCAAATGAATCGCCCCCAGTAATTATCTTATCGGTCTTTTATGTCAAAACATTGTTTTGGGGATGTAAACAAACCAACACAAGTTGTGAAGCAGTGTGTGTGTGGGGAACAAACACAAACACACACATATATAGGACTCCCACATGATTTGGTTCTATTAAACACATGCACAAGGCATTAAAAAAAAAAGCCAGAAATATTCACTTCTGTCAATGAATTTTCACTGGAAATTAATATATTTCTTGATACCTGTAGGCTTTAGTTATCAAGCTCTGTTACCTCATAATTCTTTGCTTAAATATTGCTGTAACAAATGCTGAAAAAAAAAAACAAAATAAAAAAAATCCCAATCCTGAGAAAACCAACTCATATGAGATAATCCTTGTTTGTTTGTTTTTAGATAAAAGAAAACATGTCTCATTATTATTATTATTATTATTATTATTATTATTATTATTATTATTATTATTATTATTATTATAATAATAAAGGTGATGAGCTGGTAGAATTGTTAGCACATCTGGCAAAATGCTTAGCAGTATTTCATCTGCTGTTACATTCTGAGTTCAAATTCTGCTGAGGTCGACTTTGCCTTTTGTCCTTTTGGAGTTGATGAAATAAGTACCAGTTATGCACTGGGGTTGATAAAATTGACTAGCCCCCTTCCTGAAAAATTTTCAAGGCCTTGTGCCTAGAGTAGAAATAATTATTAAGATGGTGAGCTGGCAGAACCATTAGCACACAGGATAAAATGCTGCTAAGTATTTCGTCTATGTTAATGTTCTGAGTTCAAATTCCGCTGAAGTCGACTTTGCCTTTCATCCTTTTGGGGTTGAAGAATTAAGTACTAGTTGAACACTTGGGTCAATGTAATCGACTTTCCCACTCCCTTGAAATTGCTGGCCTTGTGTCAAAAGTTGAAACCATTGTTATTATTATTATTATTATTAAGGTGGTGAGCTGACAGAAACATTGGTACATTGTTTTATGCTCTGAGTTCAAATTCTGCTGAGATCAATTTTGCTTTACATTCTTTCAGGGTTAATAAGATAAGGTACCAGTCAAGTATTGGAGTCAATGTAATTGGCTACTTCCTGCTACCAAAAATTTCAGTCTTATGCCTATAGTAGAAAGGATCATTACTATAAATATTATTATTACTTGGCAGAATCATTAGCATGCTGGGCAAAATGCTCGACAGCATGATGTCTGTTTTTATGTTCTGAGTTCAAATTCCACCGAAGCCAATTTTGCCTTTCATCCTTTCAGGATCAATAAAATAAATACCTGTTGAGCAGTCAGAACCATGTGGTTGCAAAGCAAGCTTCTTAATCACACAGCAATTGCCTAGAAGTAAGTTAGTAAAATAACTTTATCTTCCTCTTTAGTAAGTTTTTTGAAAACTCATGAGAGGGTTCTTCTGATATGCGGTAAGTTTTTAATTGAAACATGAAACTTTTAAGACGGAGGATTTTGTATTATAGAAGTAGAAGAGATGATCTGCAGCAGGTTGGTAGCAAAAGGATTAATGGACTTAATCTACTCTAGGAGAACTAAGGCAGATTTAGATTAATCAAATAAATAGTAACTCATCATCATCATCACTTAACAATCAGTTATCAAAGTGATGGTGGGTGCCAAACACAAAGACACGCACACACACACACATATATATGACAGGCTCCCTTCAGTTTCTGCCATATATCTATATACATACAAAAATAAGAGGAATGACCAGCAAAAGTAGACTCCTATATGCTAGAAATAGATGCCGAATCATCTAACCACGAAAAAAAAAAAAAAAATTTTTACTGAGAACATTTTTTTTTTTGTGGTTAGATGATTCGGCATCTATTTCTAGCATATAGGAGTCCACTTTTGCTGGTCATTCCTCTTATTTTTGTATGTAATATAATTTTAATCTTCGGATTTTTTTAATATGCTAGACCACTGGTTTTAATTGATTAATATCAATTTCTACCCTCATTAATAAATATCTATATACATATACATATAGAATATATATATATATATATATATATATATATATATATATATATGGTAGGCTTCCTTCAGTTTCTACCAAGGAAATCCATTCACAAAGCTTTTGGTTGGTCCAAGGCTATAACAGAAGACACTTACCCAAGGTGCCACACAGTGGGACTGAACCTAGAACTATGTGGTTGGGAAGCAAACTTCTTACCACACAGCCACGCTTGTGCTTATACTATGGTCATTTTCAAATATTTTTCATCCTTTATTTATTTCACCAATTAGAACGCAGCTATGCTGAGGCATTATCTTCCAGAGTTTTTACTCAAACTGACCCCAGTATTTATTTTTTATATTTTTTAAGCCTAGTACTCATCTTAACTTTCTCTTGTGTTGAACTGCTAAGCTATGGGGACATAAACAAACAAACACCAGTTCTTAAGCAGTGGGCAACAAACACAGGCACACACACACACATGCATGCATGCACATATATATAAGACATTTGACCAAAGTGCTGTGCAGTGGGACTGAACCTGAAACCACAAGGTTGGGAAGCAAACTGCTTAACTACACAGCCATACGTATGTATGCATGTACAAACATACATACATACACACATACATGCATACAATACACATACATACACATGCACCCAAATCATTTCCAGTCCATGCAAATACACAGAACTGCTTAATCTGCTTTAGCATATGAAATTCTTTTAAAAAGATTAAAATTAGTCATTCCTTGAATGCACATACACATGCATGCGCATGCACACACACACACACTGACAGATACATGAACATACACAACAATACACACAACACACACCATATACAGGAGCCACGAAGCACAAAATCAATCGTTAATATCAATTGATATGTCTGATTTGAATGCAAAAGAAAATTTTTCACACTGAATTCTAAAGCATTTTCTTTTTTAAATAAAATCTTTGTTTGGTTTAATTTTGATTTAAAAATGCAAAGATAGAGGCTTAGTGAAATTAAACATTGATTTCAAACACTGGCAGAAAACTAAACAATTGTTTGGTGAATAGGCAGAGAGCTATTCATCGTCATCATCATCACTATTGTTTTAATTTCTACTTTTCTATGCTTGCATGGGTCTGATGGAGTTTACTAAAGTGGATTTTTTACAGCCAAATGCCTTTCCTGTTGCCAACCCTTACCCATTTCCAAGCAGGGTTGATAAAATAAATACCAGCTGAATACTGAGATCAATACAGTTGTATATTTAAGAGATGAGGAATTATGTACATTATTTACATTTGACGGTTATTTGTCCTCATCTTGTTTGTTGTTAACACAACATAATACAAATAATGTAAACTGAGATCAATATCATTGATTTACCCTTTCCTTTCAAAATTGCTGGCTCTGTGCCAAAATCAGAATTATTTTTGCTTTCCTGAGTTCATTTGTCCTTGTGTAAAAACTTACTTGCATCTTGTCCATTCAAAAATTTAACTATCATTCACTTAATTCCAAACAAAACCAAAACCACAGTTTAAGCATCAAGCTATGGATCTTTGACTCTTATTATTTATTCTTTTCCCATCAAACTAGAATCTGGTCAATGCATTTTTGCATCAGCACTGTCTTCAATTTATCCAATCCATCATCTTCTAACCAAACCTTCCAAAATGCCCCTATAATGTGCCACTCTCCACCAAATACTTACAAATAATTTAACCCTTTAGCATTTAAACTGACCATATCTGGCCAAAATTTTCTACCTATTTTAAGTTCAAACAGGCCACATCAGGCCTCTCATACCAGCCTACAATGACATTCTAAAAATAATATTCAGATCAAACAAATCTTGAAGCTACAAGATAATGCAAAATTAATTCAAAACAAGGTGAATAAACAAGTATTACATTCGACAGAGAAATCTGAATGCTAAAGGGTTAATAAAAAACAAAAAAACAAAACATCATTTGAAGTAAGTCAACGAAGAAGCCTCTACAGAAGAGGTTCCCAACCAGGGGCCATATGACCCTTAGGGTTCCATATAAGATTTTGCTGTTAAAATTTATGTGCAATAAATTGAGCATACTTCTACAATACACAAAATATTTTAACAATTTTTTAATACAAATCCTAATAATATTTAATCATAAAATTATAATAAAGATTTTTTTTAAAACATCAAATGGCTATGAGACTCTACCTGAGTAAAGTAGGAACCAGAAGGGTCCATAGGTGAAAAAAATGGCTGGAAACCACTGCTGTACTGTGTAAAGGTACCACACAATGGTACACAGTACCATTGTGTGGCACCTTTGACATGTGATTTTTACTATAGCCCTGGGCTCACCAAAGCCTTGTAAGAGGATTTTAAACAGTAACTCTAAGAGACCCATCATATATTTGTGTGTGTGTATGTGTGTGTGTGTGCGTGCTTGTGTGTGTTGTGCATGTTTGTGTGGATGTGTGTGTGCTTGTGTGTTGTGTGTTGTGTATGTTTGTGTGTATGCTTGTGTATGTTTGTGTGTGTTGTGTACATTTGTGTGTATTGTGTATGTTTGTGTGTGTGTGTGTGTGTGTGTGCATGCGTGTGTACATTTGTGTCTCCTTGTCTTGACATCACATGATAGTTGTGACCGAGTGTCACTGTAAGACAAGCAGTGTCGTTCATTTCCAATATTCTGTGAAAAACATGTCCAACCATGGGCAAATATTACCTTGTCTGGAAACAAACGAGGATTGATGACAGGAAAGACAATCAGCTGAAGAAAAAATCTGTCTCGACAAACTCTGCCAGACTCATGCAAGCATGGAAGAGTAGAGTTTTAAATGATGACAATGATAATAGTTAGTACAGGAAATCTTTGGTCGCAGATATACTTGACCAAGGCTGACATGGAAGCTAAAAGCAACGTCATTAGAAGTGAGCACTAATAAATTAAGACAATTTAGGACCTCTTGTCCAGTTTCCAGAAACCCAGAATTTCCCAAAATCTGGAAGCCCTATTCAATATCATGTTATATACTGTATCCTGTACTGAGTGTGGGGGCGCAATGGCCCAGTGGTTAGGGCAGCGGACTCTCGGTCATAGGATCGCGGTTTCGATTCCCAGACCGGGCGTTGTGAGTGTTTATTGAGCGAAAAACACCTAAAGCTCCACGAGGCTCCGGCAGGGGATGGTGGCGAACCCTGCTGTACTCTTTCACCACAACTTTCTCTTACTCTTACTTCCTGTTTCTGTTGTGCCTGTATTTCAAAGGGCCAGCCTTGTCACACAGTGTCACGCTGAATATCCCCGAGAATTACGTTAAGGGTACACGTGTCTGTGGAATGCTCAGCCACTTGCACGTTAATTTCATGAGCAGGCTGTTCCGTTGATCGGATCAACTGGAACCCTCGACGTCGTAAGCGGCGGAGTACCAACCTGTACTGAGTAAACAAACCCTGTTTTGAAGTTGGTTAATTTGCATATGGTATGTTAAAAATAGTTTTGTTTTTTATGCTTTTTTTAAAAATGGATTGATAAAAATCAAACATATTCAGTTTTAGAAGTGTATTAATATGTGTCTGCCTCTGTTAAACAGAATCATGTTCTTCATATTTTTTTCATTTAATTTTCCTCTCATAAACATTATACTGTATACATGGTACAATATGATATATTTTAAGAATTTTAAGTGGATTAATAAATATCAGACAGACCCTTCTTTAGAAGTGAACCATCACGTGCAATTTAATTCTTTATTTATCTTAGTTTATTTTATATTTTCAGTATGTATTTAGACTGTCTTCAGAAAACTGGAAAATCCAGAAATCTGGGACACATCTGGTTCCAAACTAGCTGGATTATTGGTCTAGTATTGTATGAATATTTCACTTCTACATATAACAATGGTTCTTCTAAAATTTGAAGCTTGTTAAAATAGCTAACCAATGTCAGAATACTTGATAACAATGTCTGTGTGAGTGTGTACTTGCATGCATGTGTATGTATATGTATGTGCATGCATGTGCATGTATGCGCATACAGGAGGGAGGAGAAGAATGCATACTGGACAAGGGAACAATGGAATGATGATAGCTGTTTTCAATCTTTTTTTTTTTTAAATCTGGGTAACCCAAACAAGAACTATGGAGGGTTGCATACAACTGAAGGGGTTAAGAAAATGATCGATTTACATGCACTATGAAGATCCATCATTGGTTTTGCAGACGCTTGTAAAAAAAAAAAAAAGGTTAGAAACAGAGAGAGAGAGAGAATGAGAAAAAGAGTGAATAGAGACAGAGAGAGGAAAGAGGAGAAGAGAGAAAAAGTTAGAGGGAAGAAGAGAAAGGATTAAGGGAATAAGAATGAGAGAGAGAGAGAGAGCATATTAATGCAGTCAAGAAAATTTTAAAATTATCATACAAGGT
>NC_142948.1:7548119-7603119 GCF_046866305.1 Octopus bimaculoides | reverse complement strand
CGGAAAAGACACCTGTCGCAAATATGAAATCAAAATTAGTCAAGTTTTTTTTTTTTATTATCGAGGAAAACAAAAATAAAAATAATTAGGAAATCGAGAAGTGCAAGTGATATGAAAAACACTTGCAGAAAATATTAGCACTGGAACGGCTGAATTGATTATCATTATTATTTATTATGCTTTTTTCTTCCTCTTAATTATCGATCAGCAAGCACGATCAGAAATAAGTGATCCGATCAGGAAAAAAGAAAAAAAGGTAATCGTATTTTCTCAATTAAAAAAATTAACTTACTATTAATATTATAATTATTATGCTTTTTTTTGTTTGTTTTTGTCAATATCGATCAGCAATGATCATTAGATATAGGTGATCAGATTAGAACAAATCAAGAAAAGTAAAATAGGTGATCGTAGTTCTAAGATTGAAAAAAAAAACAACATTAACTTATTATTATTATTATTTATGCTTTTTTTTAAAAAAAAAAGGTTCTTGTTAATATCGATCAGCAAACACAATAAGAAATAGGTGATCAGATGAGGAAAATATATATATATAGGTAACCTTAGTACCTAATTAAAAAAAAAAATTAATTTGTTATGGTGTTGCAGTATATAAACATACACAAACAAACATTCAATCAAGAGAATATATACATTTACAAGATAGTATATAGTTAGATTTAGAAAAAAAAAGTTATTAGTGTTAAGAGGAAAAAGTGTGGATTCTATTAAGTGTGTCCATTCATTAAAATAAGTTACCTTATTGTAGTTTTGGTTGCATCAGTCAGCATCAAGACGACGTTACACATCTCCACCTGCAACTGGCATCGGACAAGGTGCAGCACTGCACGTTGCTTCCGACATACGGGTTCTTTTTGCCTTGGCTCTTACTACAAACGCACTACCTCCCCCGTTTGAGCTCTAACACATACTATATCCAAGCAGAAATTTTTACAGTTTTGTTTGTTTGTTACTTTTTTTTTTTTCCAGAAATGACCCTGTTATTTTAATTTTATTTGCAAAATGCGTTAAACGATTTTCAGAAATTAATTCTACACTGTTGATCTCGTTGATATTTTTTCGTTGTATTAAGTTAAATTTTTGAGAAATTATGCGGACTTTTCCCACCAACTGTTGCTGTTCTTTTTAATTTGCATCCTCGCTGCTGTTGGTTGGCAAAACAGGAAGCTGTCGTCGCCATTTTTAGACAAGGCAGTCGTAGATTGGAATTTCCTGCTGAGGAAAAAAGAAACAAGCAAAACTTTACTTGAATTTTTGTAGCCGGTAAGTTGGGCTGTTTTTCACGTCTCTCAATGTTTCTATCTTTTTTTTTTTATCGTTATCCTATAGCTATGCGCAATTTTAACGAATCAATTTGATTTCGTTAACACGCCGATGATAAGTGTTTAGGCAGTGAATGAAACAGATTGTGTGTGTATATATATATATATATATACATATACATATATATAAGTGTTGCACATCATATAGCAGTAAATGGGGGATCGATTTGTAATTGTGAAGCTATTCAAAACCGAACCCCCACTTTGTGTTCTGTGTTATTTCGAGCTAGGAATGGGAGGAGGTAGAAATTACGATCTATTTGGAATGCATTTGAAAAATGTACGTCCTGTATCAGTTCCGCTTGGGTGTATGTCTGGTTTTTTTTCATCGCTAAAAACAGAACAAAATACTCAGGACTATGCTAGAGGTTCGTTGAGTTTTCATTTTGTTTTCCTTCCTCCATCCTCTGCTTTTCAAGAGGTATTTTCATATATATATATATATATATATATATATATATATATATATATATATATATATATATATATATATTGTTTTTTCCCCTTCTCTCTTGTCAAGCCGTTTTCCAAAGTCATGAGTTTATTTAATATGTGTAGCCTGTGTAGAGTACAGTTAATAAACGAATGCCATAAATTGTCATTGTCATCACCGGTTTTGTCGATGACATGTTGGTTTAGACAACTAGGCCTTTACCCATTGCTTTCATGGTGACGGTAGACTGTTATACTAATGATTATATTCTGTTCTTATCTAAAATAAAAGTAAATTGCAACTAAAAACAACAGCATCAATAAATTATCAACCTCTTCTGTTTACAAGAAGTCATTTCTTCAAAAAGCCACCTGTCCTTAGTGTGTGTGTGTGTGTGTGTGTGTATATATACACACACACATATATATATTTATGATCGCCCATATATATATCCATCAAATAGAATATGAACACACAGGCACATACATACATATATTTATAGAGTCATGTGTATATATACTCAGATATTTGTGCAGCTATGTATGCGTACGTACAGATGTATGTGTATATGCACAGATGTGTATACCAATATAGAGACTTGCTCCTATATTTGTGTATATATATATACCCACATATTTCTGCATATAACTATGTCCCTACAAATCATACACATATGATCATATATACGCACACACACACACACACACACTAGCTCTCTCTCACACACACACACACATATGCCCGTATATATATACACACATCTGTGTAGATATGTAGACATTTATATATGCAAATACATATGATTATGTAAACACGGTTACGCATAGTCCCCTATATATATCATCATCATTATTATATACACACGTACGTACATACTCCTTTTTCTGCATATAAATATATCCCTACACATCTATATATACTCATTTATATATGACACGCTTATTATATATGTGTGTGTGTGCATGCATGTATGTATATATGTGTACATACACATGTCTTTATGATCGTACTTTGGGTTACACATATGTGTGTGTGTATAATCCATTCTCTATTAATATCCTATCAAACGGAACCACGTAAACATTTTCAAATTCCTTCTGGTCTGTGACTCTCTGTTTTATTATTCCACATATTCTTTAGAATTTTCACAACTGTTCCAAAGTGAATATAGTTTTTTTGCCTTTGTTTCTGCCTGTCTCTCTGTTTATAATTATTTCGCCATTATAGAACGTCTACACACACACACACACGTATGTGTAATCTAAGTTGAAAATACGACAGAGATTACTCGAGGAGACTACAGTTTCGAACCAGAACTCTCATATATACACGTGTATGATGTAAGCTAAAACACCATAGGAATTACTCAGGGACCTAAAGTTTCGTAATCAGAAGACACCTACCCATTATATATATATATATATATATATATATATATATATATATATATATATACACACACACACATAGTCACACACATGTGATGATGACCTTAATATAAGGTAAGAACATCTAAGTTTCCTGTGTTTTTTTTTCGTAATTAACTTCATCCCGCACCTTAACTTTTTTGTCATCGCTATGTTTCCCTTCTGAAGATTACGACTGAAGGTTTTTTAAAATTTGTTCTAGAACGACTGTAAGTTGATACCTAACTGTGACCAGCTCCACCCCCTACACCAAAAACAAAAAAGAGAATAAAAAAAAAAGAAAGCAAACAAAAAAAGAAAATGTAAGAAATTGATAACCATGCATCTTATATATATTCATGGTTAAATATACGTTTAAATATCTTGTCACCCGTCATTACCAAAATCCAGTTTTTGGAATTCGTATGGGTTACACATACATACATACATACATATATATATATATATATATATATATATATATATATATATATATCGTTTCAATCATTGAACTGCAGGCATGTTGGGGCACCGCCCCGAACAGTTTTAAAGTTAGACGAATCGACTCCAGTCCTTATATATGAATAATACGTATACGGTAGGTGTATTTCAGTGTGAGTAGACGGCTATAAGTAGAAGACTCTTAAGGTGCCACGTAGTGGGTTTTGAACCCGGAACAATGTTGTAGGGCAGCAAGCTTCCTACCGCACAGCCATTCCTGTGCGTGTATCCCTCACTACAAAAGAGTATGATTTAGTACCATGGTTGCCCGTAACTTGTTTCATATGCCAGTGTAGTCGTGAGTAGATTTTGTAGATAACTCCTCGGCCATCCCTCTCTTCATCTGGCGGAACATCCAGGAAGTGATGTGACAGTCTTGAGCGAAACGAGAGGGCTGCGCCAGCGATGGGATGGTACCCCACTTTTTTTTCCGCTGACTTGGCTGGAGCAACGTGAAATAAAGCGCTTTGCTCAAGGACACAGCATCCTAACCGCTCGAATCAACACCTTCATATTATATATTCTTGGGGGATAGGGTGTAGCCCTTTAGGTTCTGCTGTAAAAACATGTATAGGATTTGGGATCCCAGAGTAGGGGGCGGAAATCTCAAGGGCTGCTCCCACTACGTCTCATATATATATATATATATATATATATATATATATATATATATATATAGTGTGTGATTGAGAGAGAGAAAGTGAGAGTATACACTACTCTATAAATTGTTGTTTGCATCTCCATCGGTATATTGACTAGTTTTTTTTATCAGAATAGTTATAAACATTGTCTACTATCATCGTTTAACGTCCACCTTCCATGCTGGCATAGGTCGGTGGGTTTGACCGGAGCTGGCCAGGCAGGAGCCTGCACCAGACTTCTGTATCTGTTTTGGCAGGGTTTTTTTTTTACAGTGGATAGTGCTTTTTACGTGACACAAGCACAGGCGAGGTCAGTTTTGGCATGGCTTTTACAGCTGGATGCCCTTCCAAACGCCAACCACTTTACAACGTGGACTGGATGCTTTTTTACGTGGCACCAACAATGACGGTCACCAAGTAACTTTGCAAGACAGAGATCTTTTGAGAGGGGATGGGGGAATTGGAGGAGGATCTTGTGTCAGATGATGATCACCTCCTCCAATTCCCCTTCCTCTCGTTTAAATATATATATATATATATATATATATATATATATATATATATATATATATATATATATATATATATATATGCATATACACATTTATCCTCATTGTAATATATAAAAGTGTTTGTGTATACACACACACACGTCTCTGCTATTTTTTACGCTCCGAGTTGTTTGCTGCAGTTGTACACACACCTTTGATAGCTGAAATTTTACGGTAGGAGATGCACACCTTTTTTTAAGAAGGCTATTTGATCATTACGTTCTAAGATTTGCTTTATTTTTGCCCCTTTTATGAAACCAGCTTTTGAACTGCTTAGTTGTAACATAGTTCGGATTGCATCGACATCCCTAAGCCAAACAGAAGATGTTCAGCATCCTTTTGAAGCAATTCCTCCAAAATATACGGTGTTCATATGGTTGTTTAGGTAGAAATGAACCCGAGCAAAACTGGATTCTGTGGTTTATAACAACATACATATACACTATAGGGCGAAAGTAAAGAACACACATATACCCGGTGTTTAGGGTTAGGGTTACGCCGAAAATGGATGGTGTACGTATACTTCACCTCCGCCCACTAGAGATACATATAAACACACGCACACATACTCACACACACGCACACACAACTAAATAGACGTCATCGAGTTTTTAAAGATTTATTTCTAGAAACAAAATAATGACATGTGATCCATCTAAATTCTTAATCTAGTTTTTAATAGATATTCCCTAGTGCCCTTTTAAAATAATTTAACCCGATTTAGAATCGTACATACGAATAGTGTCCGCATTGATAAAACGTATGAGGAGTGTATATATATATATATATATATATATATATATATATATATATATATGAAGAAGGAAGCTAGGGAAAATATAGGAAGAAAAAAAACGGCGAAAAGGAAGGTTGGCTTACGGAAATCAAAAACAACCACTTGAAAGTATTATTTCTTCGTTTTTATTTGGGACTGCAAATGCCAGAGTCAGACGTCAGTGTATCCTAGAAATTGAAAGATGGGAGCTAACCACGTGTACCACCATATTAACAAAGTTTGCATTGTTGTTACGTAAAAGCTCATCCAACAACAATCACCTTTATGTTAAACATTAACTTATTATTGTCTCGTGGAAGAGTATCATTTACTCATTTTTTGATATTCTCTCCTCTCTTCTGTTATCTAAATCCATTCACACATATAGACTGAGATATTATTTACTTTCTCTCCTCCGTGTAAATTGTGTGTGTCTGTGGTGATGTAGAATTTATTGATGACCATATTAAATAAATCGTATTTATTTTAATGACGTCTAGAATATGAAATGACTCAGACGTGTTAACTATTCTTGCTCAGAGTAATTAGTTAATCGATAATATATATATATATATATATATATATATATATATATATATATATATATATATATAACTTCTGTATGTATAAATAAAGAGAACTCGATAGAGTTGATAATTAAAAGAACATTTTTTATTGTAGTTACTCTTTAGTTTCGCTTTATGTCGAAAAGTGATTACGTGAAACTAGGAATAATAATAGTAGTGTAAATCTGTTTTGAATGCTGTTCATTGTAATATATATTAAATTTATTCATATAAAAACTTTGCCTATATACAGAAGACAATTCTGCGAGGTTTGTCGAATGTTGTTCTCTCCTGGCTAGTAGTTTTCGATTCGTACTTGAAATCAAAATATCTCGTACCCTAAAAATAATCCTGAACCCCCACCCCCACCAGCAATGATCGTTGCACTCTCATTCTAGTAAATGAGAGGCTTTGCGTTTAAATAAGATGTAATTTATTTTTTTATTGTGAATTTTATTTGAAAAAAATTATTCAAATTGAAACTCATGTGATCTTTGATACTTCGTTTTGAGGAAAATTAATCAATTGATTGGAAGGTCTTGGCTCATCTTATCAGACAGGAATGGAAGAACCAATATTAAGTGGCGCTTGATAGTTCTTGGTATTCTCAAGTAATATAGATTTGATATGGCAGTAGAAGTGTGGGTTAGGGACCCATATAACAAATGCCATTTTTTTTCTTCTCGGATTTTAAAAATAGCGCTATTTTTTATTTGTTTTATTTTATTTTTTGGTTTTGTCTCCTATTTGTTTCAGTTATTGGACTGCAGTCATTCCGGGGCACCGCCTTGAAAGGGTTTAGTCAAACAGATCGGCCTCAGTACTTTTTCCCCCTATAAAATGTATTGTACTGGTTCTGTTGGTTTCTTTCGAAGAACCACTAAGTTGTGTGGACGCAAACAAACCAATACCGGTTGTCAAGCGATATAGGGGTTACAAACACAGACACATACAATAGAATTCCACCCAGTTTCCGTCTACCAAATTCACAAGGCATTGGTTGGCCCAGTGCTGTTGAAGACACTTCTATTATAGTTTAAAGGGCCGTACATTGGTACTGAACCTGGAACGAAGTAGTTGGGAAGCAAGCCTTTTTAACCACACATCCATGCATGCACCTGTTTAATTATTTAATTATTTTTCTTTTTAGTTCTCTGTGTGGAACCCTGGGCAAGTGTCTTTTACTAAGGCCCCCAGGCCTGTCAAAACCTTGTGAGTGGATTTGTTAAATGGCGATTGAAAGAAGCCTGTCCTTTATATATATATATATATATATATATATATATATATATACACACACACATATATACACATACATACATGTGTTTGTGTTCTCCTGCTGTTTAACAACTGGTGTTGGTTTGTTTACATCCCTGTAACTTCATGGTTTGACATAAGAGACTGATAGAATAAGTACTATACTTACAAAAAGTGGGGGAAAGAAAAAAGGTAGTGGGGTCGATTTGTTTGGCTGAAACCCTTCAAGGTAGTGTCCCATTCTGGCTGCCGTCCAATGAGTAAAACAAATGATAAACACAAGAAAAAGCTTTCTAGTTATTTGAGTGAAACCAGTTTTGAGTTATTAATTGGGGGTGAGATGTCTCTTGATAATGGAAACAAGTACATGGTGTTACCTACTGCTTTATCTATGATATGCACATACAGGTCACTGGCCTAGTCTTGGTGCTAGTAGTGGCGGGGAGGCTAAGATATTATTGATACCCTCCCACTTAAGCATGAGAAGCCGGAGGAAATTTTGCACCCAGAGGAGTAACTTCTCCCCATTCTTACCATAGTTCTGGTATGGCTGCATCTGTGTGGATCACTTAACATGCTAAAAAGAGCAGCAAAATATATCTCAAATTAAAAATTCTGTCTTGCATAAACTGCATTAGAAAATATAATCGTAGATACACTTAGAAAGATAGGACAGTGACAGTTGGAAATGCCTTTGTTCATGTGCCTGCTAAGTCAAGGGTGACCTGCAATGTCTGAACAATACACTATACTGTTAAGTGTTTAAATGTTTCGACTGTTTAAATAGCAGGCTGTGTTGTGATCAAACCTCATGGAGTATTGTTGCTTAGCCCTTCATCAGACATGATTCAGCAAATCTATGATCAGAAGCATTCCAACCATGTCTCACCAGTCTTTTTATACGTCAGAGACTTCGTTATCTAGTGTGTCTTCCTTTATATAAGATAGAGTCGATTTGAGAGTGATTTGGCTGCTATTTCTTTTTGACATGCTTGCACTGGTGAAAACGAAAACTAATTTTTTAAGAAACCAGAAAACTGTTGGAGCGTGATCGTTGCCAGGGCAGCTGACTGGCTCCCGTGCCGGTGGCACATAAAAGGCACCATTTGAGCGTGGCCATTGCCAGTTCTGCCTGACTGAGTGGTTGGCGTTAGGAACGGCATCCAGCTGTAGAAACTCTGCCAAATCGGATTGGAGCCTGGTGTCGCCTCCTGGTCCACCAGTCCTCAATCAAATCATCCAACCCATGCTAGCATGGAAAGCGGATGTTAAACGACGACGACGATGATGATTATATATATATATATATATATATATATATATATATATATATATATACATTATATATAAAAATATTCTATATATATCATCATCATCATCGTTTAATGTCCGCTTTCCATGCTAGCATGGGTTGGACGATTTGACTGAGGACTGGTGTACCAGATGGCTACACCAGGCTCCAATCCGATTTGGCAGAGTTTCTACAGCTGGATGCCCTTCCTAACGCCAACCATTCAGAGAGTGTAGTGGGTGCTTTTATGTGCCACCAGCACGAAGGCCAATCAGGTGGTACTGGCAACGGCCACGCTTGAAATGGTGTATTTTACATAAAAATTCTATATATATATATGTACACACACACACATAATATATATATATATGTACACACATATATATACATATATTTATATATATATGTATATACATATATATATATATATATATATACACACACACACACACACACACACACACACACACACACACACACACACACACACACACAAACACACATATCATCACCATTTAATCTCTGCTTTCCATGCTGGCATGGGTTGGATGGTTTGACAGGAGCTGGCTTGGCAGAAGACTGCCCCAGGCTTCAGTGTCTGTTTTGGCATGGTTTTTATGGTTGGATGCCCTTCCTAACACCAACCACGCTGCAGAGTGGATTTTGTGTGTGTGTGTGTGTATATATATATATATATATATATATATATATACCCTGCCATACTTATAGATTAATTCATATTTGGACTAAATTTCATTGTGAAGATATGTTTTTTGTTTATTCCTGGAATTGATTTTTTTTTTCCTGTATTCTTGAAGAATACAGCAATGTTTGACGTTTGCCAGGGAACTTTAGCTTATATCATTGGAGGATATTTTTTTTTATATATTCAAAAGTGATCTGGTAGTAGTTACAGAAACAGAAAGTACAAAGATTGTGTTGAGAATTACAATGAAGTTTTGAGAAAATATCAAGAAAACATTCAGTGAAAAATCTAGATTTAATGGCAAATGCCAAGAAGAGCTGTATTCTTTTTGGAGTACATAAAAGAAATGCATCAGGAAGAAAAAGAATATCTGTATCTACAGTTAATTTGAAAACAACCAATGTGTCTGAATTGAGTTTGCCCAGGAGCATAATAATTGGACTTTATCAGGTTGGTCAAAAATCTTGTGATCAGATTAGTCCAAATTTAATTTGTTCAGCTTCAATGGTCTTTTGTTCATGTAACAGAGTGACTATACATAGAAGATTAGAATTTTACCTGGAGTGCGTGAATTAGGCAGTTTATCATGGGGGTGGCAACGATTTCATGATTTTGGTATAGTATGTTGGGGGAAAAGGGATCAGTCCCTAACATGAGATCAAGGGCATCCTGAGCAGTATAGCCTCTCTGGAGATCTTAGTCATTTGGGCCAGCCATGGATTTTTCAGTATGATGGCCTTTGCAAGATTAACCAAGAAATTTCACTGAAGGCAAGAAAATGTGAATGCTACAGTGACCAGAACAGTTGAGTTATGGATGTGTAAACAAAAATCATCAGTTGTCAAGAGGTATTGGTTGACAAACATGCACACATAGTGCCACATAACTCAGAACCACATGATTTAAAGTGTGCTTTTTAACCTCACAGCCATGTGATGATGAAACTTAGATTCAGTGTCTCATATGTATGATCTGATTTTGAGATATTTCAGATTACCTAACCAAGTATTAGTATAATATGATTTTAGTCTTCTTGATCTGTAATACATACTTCCGATTTTGTTAAAGGCAAATGGCTTAAAAAATGGCTTTAACCTGTGTTCATTTTTATAATGTTGTTTAGTTACTAATTACATTAGTCTAATTTAAAATTTTCATATTCAAACTAACAGCATTTAAATGAAGAAAAAAAAAAGTACTTTCTTTCTATTTGTATATAGCTTGAATCATCAGTAATCAATAACTGTAAATAGTTAGGATTTAATCATCAGTTTACTCTCATCATTAATCTGTGTGACGTCACTGTCACTATGTCCTTATATCTACCCTGATGTGTCAGTGTCTGTTGAGTAGAGTTTGTTAACCTTTTGGTACCCCGCCTCCCCAACCAAGTGTATCGTATCCTTACATCTATATATGTTTATCTAATATATGTGTAAATATGTACACAAATGTGCATTATATTAACATTGGACTGTTAATTAATGTTTACATGTTTTGCATTATGGGTTGAATTTATACACAGGTCACTAGAATAACAAATGTGTGACTGGAAACTAAGTTGTTGGATGTTGTCCCTGACATATATACTAGTGACAGATATATGAAAAATTTCAGCTCTTGTTTTGACTTCTATAAACATCACTACCATTTTTATCTTCCTACTAGCTACATCCACCCTTATATAGTACTGAGTAGCCATGTACTATCACTATAGCAAGACGCTTATACTTGTCCGTCTGTCATACTTTGGTCACTTAACACCTGGTATAAAGCTGCCACCACCTCCCAAATACTCACCCCTACCATATAGTTGTGGTCTTTTCCCTCTGTTCTTTTCTGGTCTTATGAGTAACTTTACAACCTCACAAATGCTGGTATTATGAGAAATAACATGCAGTACACATGGTAAAAGATTTGGCATAAGCAAGGGCATCCAGCCATAGAAACCATAGAAACTGTACCAAAACTTGACAATAGATCTTGATGCAGCCCTGCAGCTTGCCAGATCCTATCAAACCATTCAACTCATGCCAGCATGGAAAAAAATAGATGTTAAGTGATGCTGGTGATGAAAATTTGTTTTCTGGAGATCTGCTGGCTATAGAATTATTGATAAGAGGTACTGAGCTAAGCATGATCTGATGGCATTGCTATCTGAACTTAGCATTGAGTTGTTGTACAAGTAAACTTACTGGGTTTTGTGTGAGTGAATAACTAACTAAAAAGTTAGTAGTTTTACTGTTGCACTTAGAGGTGGGATCACAGGCTGTTATTATTCACCTTTGCAAGTGGTGGGTTGCACTGTAAAATAGCCTGTTTCATTGTTGGCACTATTCAGTTCAGACTCCCCTGTTGGAAAAGTTACATTAATGATAGACTGGAACTCTAACCAAAGGGAAAATTTATCTTTACTTTAACTGAGGCAGGGTTTTATGGTTGGATGTTCTTCCTATCAACAAACCCTTACCTGTTTTTTACAAGTTATTCCTGAGGTTTTCAAAACGACAAGCATGGAATATCAAGATTCATATACATTCACGTATGCATATATATATATGTATATTTATATGTGAAGGTGCATAGCTCAGTGGTTAGAGCGTCAGGCTCACAATCATGAAGTAGTGAGCTCAATCCCTGGACCGGGTCGTGTGTTGTGTTCTTCAGCAAGACACCTTATTTCATGTTGCTCCAGTTCACTCAGCTGTAGAAATGAGTTGCAACATTCACTGGTGCCAAGCTGTATCAGCCTTTGCTTTTCCCTTGGGTAACATTGGTGGTGTGGAGAGGCGACTGCTGGTCTTCCATAAACAACCTTGCCTGGATTTGTGCCTCGGAGGGGAACTTTCTAGGTGCAATCCCTTAGTCATTTATGACAGAAGGGGGTCTTTACCCATTTATATCTATCTATCTATATATATATATAATATATGCATATTTCTTTGTTTTGGTATAAGGGCTTTTTGCTGTTTCCATCTACCAAATTCACTCACAAAGTACTGGGTGGTTTGGGGCCATAGAAGACCCCTACCCAAATGCCATGTAGTGGGACTGAAATCGGGACCATAAGGTCATAAATCAAACTTCTTAACTGCAATACCATGCCTGTACCAATATTGGGAAACATGTCTTTCTTGAAACTTTAGATTTTCCTTCCCATTGAAGCACACCCATGCATTCCATAGTGTGTGTATGTGTGTACACATTAGATTTCCCATATCACAACATATCTTCATACCTTACTTATATAGATAATGTTTTGCTGAACTGTTAACACAGATTACTACAAATTCTAGCCTTGTTGAATTCTAGTGTAGTTATACCAGATTTCAATGGTTTTTTTAGGCTTTGAGAAAGAAAACTGCCAAATGATAGGATGGATGAATCAGAAAGGCAGTTTTTCAGACTTGTCCAGCATCCCGTCAGCTTTGAAAAACAGATGTTAAACTATTCGTGATGGTAACGATAATAAATAGTAGAGGAGTAAATGGATTTGTAGATGTTTGCTTTTCTGTTAAAAAATAAACAAAATTTTCACAAAACAGAACATTCTACCATGGTAAGAATGCATAAAGATTCTGTAGAAAGGAACCAAAACATGTATAGCATTTTCTGGTAGGTAAATTCAATTTGGACTTCTCTCTCTCTCTCTCTCTCTCTCTCTCTTTTGCTCTCAATTGCTTAACCATGTGAAATGGATTTTGTGAGAAAATATCTGTTAGTGATGCAGTAGATTGATTCTTACCTTCCTTTTCATCATCATCATCATCATTTATTGTCTGCTTTCCATGCTGGTATGGGTTAGATGGTTGGACTGAAACTGGTAAGCTGGAGGGCTGCACCAGGTTCCAATCTGATTTGGCATGGTTTCTACAGCCGGGTGTCCTTCCTAACACCAACTACTCCAATAGTGGCATTGGCCACAGCTATGATTTCACTTGGCTTCATAGGTCTTAAGTTCAACATTTCACCAAAGGTCTCAGTCACTAGTCATCACCTCTGTGAGGTCCAACATTCGATGGATGCTTTCTATGTGCCAGTTAGGTGACACCAGCATCGGCCATGACTATGATTTCACTTGGCTTGATGGCTCTTCTCAAGCATGGCATATTACCAAAGGTCTTGTTATTGCCTCCTTGAAGCACAATGTTTGAAGATCATGCTTCACCACCTCATCCCATGTCTCCCTGAGTCCACCTCTTCCACAGGTTCCCTCCTAGTAAAGCAGCAGGTACTCTCATACAAGATACACAATGAACATGTTCTTCAAGATTGTGTAGAAAAGTCTTATTCTTGAAAAGATCGATTCCCTCTGTTTCCCCTTCCTTTTTTTAGTTCTATTACAAAGTGGTGGGCTGGTAGATCAACCTGGTAAAGGAGTAACAGGTCCAATAACCAGCAAATCAACCTATAGCTACTCTTGTGGCCTGTTTAACTCTTTAGCAGTCAGATTCCTCTATCAAATGTAATGCTTATTTATTTGCATTGTTTCGAATTAATCATGCATTATCTTGTGGCTAGTTGGAGAAGGAAGGGTGACATTCATCACCCACTTGGATTCATGGGGAGAGAAGGAGTAAGGAATGACATACCATGGGGCCACTACAGTAGGAAGTAGTGCATTGAAATATCAAGTTATCCATGGACTGTAGCTCTGGTCTGATTACTTAGAACACGGTACTCTCTGTTAAAGGTATCCAATGACCAGATGAGAGTTAAATTGAGCAATGAAGTAGGTTTACTACACTAGTTTATCATGATACTATGTTTGCTTTGGCATCTACTCTCTCTCTACAACAGACTGTTTTTGCAGAACTTGTTGGTTCCAACTCCCCCATTGTTAGAAAACTTACCCATTATGAACCAGTGAGATAGTCGCCATGTAGTGGCTTGATCTGCTTTGAATAGGAGCCAATTCTTCCTTGAATCCCATTTCACCATCTTTTAAGGGTGCATTGGGTAATGTAGTATAAGACCCACTACATCTGTTATCTTTGAATTGTTTCAGTCTTTGGACTATGACCATGCTGGGGCATTGCCTTGAAGGGTTTAGTCGAACAAATCAACCCTAGTACTTATTTTTGTTTGTCTCTCTTTGCTGAACCACTAAGTTACAGCTATGTAAACACACTGATACCTGTTGCCAAGTGGTTGTATGGACAAAGACACACACATACACACAATGGGCTTCTTTCAGTTTCCAGCTACCAAATCCACCCTCAAGGCTTTTGTCAGCCTGGTGCTGTAGTGGAAGACACTTGATCAAAGTGCTGCAGAATGGGACTGAACACAAGACCACATGGTTAGGAAGCAAGCTTTTCAACCACACAAATCATACCTGCACCTATGAACAAAACAAGGAAGTCTGTTTGATTAAGGTTGTAATGTCTTTGATCATCAATTTGTTCAATACTGGCTGACCTGGGGTTATACTATTGCTTACTCATTACTCTTGCCTCTTTATTACTTCTCCTTCTGTTATGCTTCTCTCATTAATTAAAATACATGAATTACCATACTCATCATTGTTTCATTCTGAGCAACACTGGCTCTATGTACTTCCTTCACTTCTCTTCTATAATTATGTATTGTACAGTATCATGCAGTATCCTCCATCTCTTTAATTTCTATGATTTAAACAATACTAGATTCGCCAATCCCTGATTGTGCACAGTAGCCCTTCCCCTAAAGACAAGAAAAATCATAAAAATGAATCTCAATGTCTCTTTGTGTACTGTACATATTCAGTGCCTCAATCTCGTCCGTAGATGATAGTATAGCAGTTTGTTGTCTGATAACATTTAACATATGCCTGTATATACATAATGTTCTCCTTGACCTAAACGGATAAAGTCATTGACTAGGTACATGAAGGACACTCACAATTGGTTGTTTTTCTGACTTAATGTAAAAAAAAGTGACATAACCAGCATCCAACATGACGGTAATTTTTCTTTCCTTTTTAAGAATTCTTTTTTTCTTGCTTTTAGTTAAAATGAACGTTCTCTGTTCTAATGTGATTTGTCAGTAGTTTGTATAAGGGAACATTATGAAAACCTATTTAAATAATTTATTTCCACTATTAGTCTTTTTATTACTATATCTCTAATGAAATGCAGACTGTTTCAGTTAATTTTTAAATAATTGAAAATTTGGAAAAATTATTATTATTAATAAGCTTACATTTTTCCAGCTCTTTGTATTCTGAGTTCAAATTCCACTGAGGTCAACTTAGCTTTTCAACCAGTGTTGGTGTGTTTATGCTCCTGTAACTTAGTGGTTTGGCAAAAGAGACTGATAGTATAAATAACAGGCTTAAAAAAAAAACCCAGTAAGTACTGGGGTCGATTCATTTGATTAAAAATTCTTCAGTGTGGTGCCCCAGCATGGCCACAGTCTAATGACTGAAACCAGTAAAAGGTAATCCAACACCACTGCAAGTGGTGGTAGGGACAAGACAAACACAATACAAAGACACACCCACATACGATGGACTTTTTCACAGATTCCATGTACTGAATTCACTCATAAGGCATTAGCTGGCCTTGGGCTATAGTAGAAAACACTTGCCCAAGGTGCTCGGCAATGGGACTGAACTCAAAACCATATGGTTTGCAAAGTGAGCTCCTTAACCTCACAGCCATACTGTGCCCAGACATTTCTATCTTGTCAGCAGTATACCCCGGTAAGCTGTAGTGTCAATGTATAATCCATGCATATTTGTTATGTACCTTGTTGATTTTCTTATGAGCAACACTTCACTTAGCTGAGTTAGTTATGCCCTGTGATGGTGAAAGAGAAGCCATGTTGATGACTCGACCATCACTAGTACTCTTAATTCCAATACTCTTTTCATGTTGCATTGTGCTGTCTCATCAGAAAACCACATGCAATATTATTTGCCTGAAGAGGGTGGCGTTGTTAAGGACAATATTAGTGGGGTTTCCTATAAGACTTGAAACCTGAGATCACAGTGTTTGAGTTTTGTCTATGAATCATAATTTTTTGTAAGTTAGTAAGCAGAATGTACTGAAGTCATAGTTGAGTTTGAAAAAAAAAAGTCTTGAATAAATAAAAAAGTGTTTTGGATTACTAACTCCATGTGTTAAAACTATTTCATGATACATTTTTTTTTTATTTAAAACCTATTTTTTTTTCTTCAGTTTAAAAACTATTTCCTTTCTTCAGTTTTTGGGAGATAGTTTAAATAAATTAATAAGAATGTATTACTGGTATTGTTGTTTTGTTTTTTTTGTGAATAAGCATAGGCATGGTTGTGTGGGAAGAAGTTTGTTTCCCAACCACATGGTTTCAGGTTCCGTCCCAATGCATGGCACCTCAGGAAAGTATTTTCTACTGTAGCTTCTAACTGAGAAAAGACTTGTAAGTGAATTTGGTAGACTAAAAAGAAGCCTATTGTGTATGTAACTACACATGAACTGTCGGCGATTTTTTTTTTTTTTTTTTTCTTTCCTCCTCCTTCCTTTTCCTTTGGACTTTCCTATGTTTCCTGTTTCTGAAGATGAGCTATGCTCGAAATGTAAATCAACCACTTTTTTCCTTCTCTGGGCGTCTTATTAATACTTTCTATGTGCTACATCCTCATGTTGTTGTGTTTTTTTCTTGTCTTTTTCTCTATTTTTTGGATTACACACACACACACACATAGGTAAAAAATTAAGGAGTGCGTGGGTTACATAAATAATATTTTCAAGATTAAATAAAAAGATAACAAACGGAAAATATGACCTACTTATATATATAATTAAAAAATAAACAAACGAACATATACTAAATACACAGATGGACAGAAAACTCAGGATGCCTCGCATGATAGTTGTAAGTACATATCACTGCCATGCAAGCAGTGTTCTTCATCTCCAATCTTCAGAGATGTGTCTTGTTACTGGGAAACATTATCTCACTCGATAACAGGAAGGGCATCTGCCTGTAGAAAATCAACCTCAACAAACTCTGCCCAATCCATGCTAGTTTGGAAAAGTGGATGTTAAAATGCTGCTGAGGAAGATAATGAACTTGTGAGATTTTAATATAGAACAGTAAGGTACTGAACTAGTTACAACAGGGGTTCTCAATCATTTTTTTATCTACAGACCCCTTTGAATACTATTTTATTCTGGTGGATCCTCATACCCATTCAATGTTTAAAAACTAGTTTTATAGAAACGTTTTTCGAAATTTTTATTTTGTTTTTGTTTTTCACACATTAACATGTGTAGGTTGAACTATGTAAAATGTTAGGGAAAGAAACCTAATACATACATCTAAAGCCAAATATTTTCAGGGGTCCTTCAAATTCTATTGTGGATCCCTAATTTACTATTTTGTTACATGGACTCCCAAAAATCTTATATGGACTCTTAGGGACCAATTAGACTCCAGTTGAGAACCACTGAGTTATAGTGATGTATTCAGTCTAGTGTCTGGTTGTCTTGGTTACTTCCACTGCCATCAAGATACTAAATATTAGTGAAATGTAATCTAGTTTGGCCTATATCCTGCTTATTTTTTAGTAACGTTAATTTGATCATTTCTAGGAATATTCCTTTCAAAAACATCCGTTGTATAACATTTCAAGTGTAAACTATGCTAAATATCATGTGGATTTGCTTGCTCTACTTGTGCTGCTCCTATAGTTGCATTATTTTCCTCTCATCAGCACCCAAATATGTTTGAATTTCTCAGAATTCACTGCAACTGTACTGAACATTTTACCCAATCATTATTGCATTCTGGAACTCCTTTCCTCTTCCTACAGCTTTTTAAATTGAGTGGGTCATCAGGACTCCTCTGAAACGCTTACTAATGAAACATTCATGTTAACTCTGCAGTGCTGCTGCTTCGTTTAGTTTCTCTGTATTGAGTTGATAATTATTTACTGTGAAATATGCATTTAGCCATTTGAGAGATAATTATCATGGCTTGCAGGCGAGCTGTATGATAAGAACTTGATTCACAATCACATGGTTTTGGATTCAGTGGTACTGTGTGACCACTTGGACAAGTGTCTTCTACTATAGCCTTAGACCAACCAAAGCCTTGTAAGTAGATTTGGCAGATGGGAACTGAAAGAAACTTGCTGGATGTGAGTGTGTGTGTGTGGATGTACAGAGTGGCCCAAAAGTGTGTATGTATAAGAGGTATGGGCTGTGCATTTGTATTTGGTTGGTAAGATTAGCAATGTCTCTTTCTCTCTCTCTCTCTCTCTCTCTCTCTCTCTCTCTCTCTCTCTCTCTGAGTGAGTGTGTATGTGTTTGCATGTACTTACATATTGTGTGGCATACGTTAAATGTGTGTGTATGTAGGTGCATGCGTGTGCAATGATTGATCAACATTGCTTTGGTTGATAAACAAATTCTTTTTATAGTAGAGTGCTGTTAATATGATGCCAATGTTTTCATTTGAAAGTAATCGCAATTATTTGCTTGTTCAGTTATTCAAACTACAATTGGCTAATTGTGAATACATTTTCATGAAACCATTGATATTGTATTAAGAGCACTCTACTCTTAAAAAGATACTCACTCTCACAGACACACACAAACACACACGCGTATATATGTCTGTAGCTGTCTTCTTTAAATCCAGCACTTTAGGCTTAGGCTATATGTATATGTGTGTGTGTATATATATATATATATATATATATACACACACACACACCTAAATGTCAAACGATGCAAATGAGTGCTCCACACCGCATTCTTTCTTTCCTTTACTTATTTCAGTCATGACTTGTGGTCATGCTGGAGCACCACTTGTAGTCGAAGAAATCGACCCCAGGACTTATTCTTTGTAAGCTTAGTACTTATTCTATCGGTGCCTTTTTGCCGAACTTCTAAGTGTCGGGATGTAAATACACTATTGGTTGTCAAGCGATGGTGGGAGAGGTAAACATAGACGCAAATACATACATACACACATACATATATATATGTATATACGATGGGCTTTTCTCAGTTTCCATCTACCAAATCCACTCATAAGGCTTTGGTCGGCTTGAGGCTATAGTAGAAGATACTTGTCCAAGGTGCCACGCAGTGGGACTGAACCCTGAATCATGTGGTTGGGAAGCAAGCTTCTTACCATACAGCCACTCCTGGATATAATTTTTTTATTTGTGGATTAATGCTACCATTGGTTTTATGTTAAGAAAAGTAGGAAAATATACTAGTATCTTAATTTTTCAAGCCAATCATGTGGAGAAAGGTGTTTGCCTCAATTTTGGAAAACACAGCCTCGTTTAGATCATGGGGGTTCTCATAAATTCACATGAATAAAACAATGAATCAAAGGACATATATATATATGTGTTTGTGTGTGTGTGTGTATAATCTGGGCTTGAAGTATCAGAGTTGAAGAAAATGAAATATTGTCACATAACTAAGAAATTCTAACTAGTGGGTGTTGTTTAAACTCACGATCCTGATCAAGAGAATCTCTGATCAGCCATTCCTGCTATAACCATTTCACCTTTTTATGAGTATCTTGGACATTTTGTAATGTGTCCATTTTTTTTTTAAAGGTAGCAATGTGTGGTTGTAGGGTGATAGGACTACTCTTTCTAGGTGGCTCAGTGATCGCATAGTTTCCCCTCATTGGCCCACCCGTTTTGCTAAGCTTAGCAAGCAGTGTTCAAGCAGGATATGTTGTGATATCTCAAACAAACTGACTGACTGCACCCTGGACTATAGGATTACTATAGGATTACTTTGACTTCCGGGGGGTAAATACCTTCTCTTAGCTGCAATTCCCCCCAGTATACAAACACATGAAAGGAGATTCATTTACATTTGTCCTATCCATTTTTAAAATTTAATTTACTGCACACTTGAGCAAAGTGCTGCTTGAAAGTCCATGGATCTGCCTCCAATTGATTAGTATTTGCTTCTGATGATTGTGTTAATGATATGTTAACAGAATACCAGAATGAAGATTGCTCTACATAACATTATTCTCTTAGTCATAGGATTCCAAATCTCATTTTTTTCAATATATATCATTGGAATAATTTTATGAGATTATTTTGTATATTTTAAGGTATTATTTATATTTCAGGCATAATTTATAATTTAGGTGCAGGCATGGCTGTGTGGTTAAGAAGCTTCTTAACCAAGTGGTCCTGGGTTCAGAACTTCTGTGCAACCCCTGGGGCAAGTGTCTTTTATTGGGCTAGCCAAAACCCTGTCAGATGGGGGATGAAGGAAGCCAGCTGCACTTGTGTGTGTGTGTAGTTATATGTATGTATGCATGCATGTGTGTGTGAACCGTTGTCTTGACATCATGTGATGATTGTAAATGAGCATCACTGTCATACAAGTGAGGTTGTTCATTTCCAGTCTTTCATGAAAACATGTCTGGCCATGGGGCAATATTACCTTGCTTGGAAACAGGTGAGGATTGACAGTAGGAAGAGTATCTGGCCTTAGAAAATCTACTGCAACAAATTTTGTCTGACTTCTGCAAACATAGAACAGTGGGCGTTGTCTGACAATGATAATGATTTTTGTTTTTGTTTTTTTTCTTTAGAATCAAAGCTATTTTAATTTTTGACTTGTAGAAAGTTGGATGGTAAGAATTTTGTATAATCAGGAAAGGTTTAAATACTTTGATATTTTAGCATTTCTCAGTATTTTCTCAATTATTTCTCAGTATAAGGTTTAATCAAATTCTTTTCCAAAATTTTGCTTTGATAGGCAATGTTAATATTTGTTTAATTTTTTTTTCTTCTTTGTTTTCCTCCCAGGTGTAAAAGAAATGATGGAATATTGAGATATTCATAGTAGCTTTTTAATAGCAGTGTTGTGGCTCTGGTCTTGAGAAAAGAAAAATGCCAACCATTCGACGAACAATTAAAAATGTTGTTTGGAATTACTCAGATGCCCAGATCAAAGTTCGGGAAGCGACATCAAATGACCCATGGGGACCTTCAAGTACACTGATGTCTGAGATAGCCGATCTAACTTACAATGTTGTTGCCTTCACAGAAATTATGCAAATGATCTGGAAGCGGTTAAACGATCATGGGAAGAACTGGAGACATGTTTATAAATCTTTAGTGCTATTGGATTATATTATTAAAACTGGGAGTGAAAAGGTAGCTCAGCAGTGTAAAGAAAATGTTTATGCAATTCAGACTTTAAAAGACTTTCAATATACTGAGGACAACAAAGACCAAGGTATGAATGTACGAGAGAAAGCCAAACAATTAGTATCACTTTTGAAAGACGATGAACGACTACGAAATGAACGTGCAAAAGCATTGAAAGCTAAAGAAAGATTTGCACAAAATGCCATGGGTATTGGAAGTAATAATAAGGTAAGAAGACCATTTGCTGGTTATTTTCTTCATGTATTTCTTTTCTGAGGTTTACAGAAGTACTACTGTTTCAAATCAAAGATTTTCTTCAGAAATTGAAGAAAACCTTTGTAATACATTAGTAAATCTGTAAATTTCTTAAATGAAATAATCACTCTCCATTCATGGATTGAGTCCTTTATATCTAATGGATCTTCTTGATCTTTGGATTGACTAAAGAAATATGCATCAAACCACTGATATTAAAATGTGTAACACTAAAGGTATACAAATTGGTAGCGCCAGTTCTCTATTGCTACTAGATTTGATGAGCATATAAACAGAATGGTTACTTGTTTCTCTGGGATTGGTCAAGTGATGTAGACACCTGATGAGATCCCAATAAGGGTCGAAAGTTGATTAAGGCTGTTTATCATTTTTTTCAGTCTACAGAGAAATTGGTAGAATTGATGTTTGTATATCTATTACATAGGCTTACATTTATATTTAATGTATATATGAATAAGACGACTGTGAATTGTCTGAAATGTTTTGCTGCTTCAGTTTAGAATTCTTTGTTCCAAAATAACAAGAAGGAACAAAATATAACAATCAAATTTGATAATTAAATGAAACTATCGTAGCTTCTATCTACTTGTCTTTATTTCTGTGCAATAGGTGTGAATTCATCTTATGAGGTGAATTTGAGAATGAAATAAAATTTTCGTAATATGAAGTACCTTCTGGAAAAACAGACTAAACACTCTGTTTCACATTAACCTATGATTCAATGATAAATCAATAGATATATTTTATGTGTGTGTTAAAGCAGAAAAATATTGCTCTGTCATCTTGTAATACATGTCAGGGAAATGAATGTGTGTGTATCTAAGATTTTATGTAAATAACTTACTGAGTTGATGGTTTCAGTTTAGTAGTAATGTTCGTACTGTCCCTGGTACAGTTCATAGTAGTTAGTAACACTCAAGAATAACTAAAGCTTCTGTTTGTTTATTTTATTGGATTGGTTTAGAGGTATGGTTTGTGCCCATGGCCTCTCAATATCAGGGTTCAAACATTGAGACTGATGTGGTTAATCTTTCTTGTGATTGATGACTCTTGGTTCAAATTTCTTGTGATGACTCTTGGTTCAAATTGATGACTGCAAGAAAAACATAGGTAAGGATGAAATTCCAGAGAGTTGAGGTTCTGGGAAGGAAAGACTTAGTATACTGCTTAATGCAGGTCCTTGAAGAGTCGGCACAATAGTGATGGGTGGAGGGTGCTTGAATTGACATGATAATCTCTGTTTGGAGGTTGTAGGAGAGCAGTTATCTTTTGAGGAACAGAGGCCAACATGGTAACAGTATAAAAAGCAGAGCAAGAGGAAACAGCATCTTTGTTGGTCAGTGTGTATTGACAAGTGGCTTTATGAACAATGTGTTGTGTGGCCTTTTCTGTGATGGATAGTTGTAGAAATTTCACCGAGGTCAATAAATTGAGTACCAGTTGCGTATTGGAGTCGATCTAATCGACTGGCCCCCTCCCCCAAAATTTCAGGCCTTGTGCCTAGAGTAGAAAATAATATTAGTAATTGAAGAGTGTACTGTCAGCTGACAACTGCTTAGTGAGTTATAATGAAACTAAGACCTAAATACACATATGTCTGTCTGCCTCTCTCTCTCTCTCTCTCTTACTATCTCTATCTCTCACATATATATTAAGTTAGCATTTACATTTTGGTATTATGGTGAATTCTTGTTACTAATTAATGGAGTCTATTGATGATCTGACAAACCTTTTGTTTTGTTCTTTTTTTTTTTTTTTTTTTGCTATTCTAGTCTCTAGTATAACTGAATAAATGGAGAAGTAGCAGATGGATGGCTCAATAGAACTGACTTTTTAGTTGGTGCTAGATTAATATATTTTCTCATAGGACAACTAACCTACACTTGTAACACTTCCTCTCCATTCAAACTGTGTCAGTATTAGAATTAGCTGAATTAACTCTAAACAGTCTATTGTAGCCTTGCTTTACAACCCAAATTTTCTCTTCTCTTTAAAATATCAGACTAAAATATTTATCCACTTTTATTATTAATTTCATGTGAAATATAAGTATAATATTTTCTCAAGAATTATACAGTTGATCTCTATTTAAATTGAGACAAGATGCTTAGTGGTCATGCGACTAATGTGCTATTGCTAATGTTATTGACCATGAGGACACCAATCAAAAGCTTGTTTAATTTAGATAAGGACATTGCTGTTGTACTTATGCTCTCTTAAGTAAGCCACATTATTTTGCTTGCTCCAGTCTATCTAAAAATACATTCTAAGAAGAAAGTAGCCTGCACTCATGAAATAAAAACTGCCCTGTCAGTCCGGATGTATGAAGTCTGGTTTGATTTCAAGGCAGGAATAAGGGAAAACATGTCATGTTAAAATGAATGTAAAAGTGTTAAAATAATAATCTAAACAAACATTCTTTTAAATACTGGATGGGCACAGGCATGGCTGCCCAACTATGTGGGTTCAGTCCCACTGTATGGCCCCTTGGGCAAGTGTCTGCAACAGTCGCCCTTGGTTGAATAAAGCATTGTGAGTGAATATGATAGATGGGAACTGAAAGATTCCCATCATGTTTGTGTGTGTGACCTTGTCTAGACATCAAATGATGGCTGTTAAATGAACATCACTGTCATACAAGTGGTGGTGGTGGTCATTTCCAGTTTTCTGCAAAAACCTGTCCAACTGTGGTGAAATATTACCTTAGAAACAACTGAGGGTTGGTGACAGGAAGGGCATCTGACCATAGAAAATCTACCTCAACAAAATCCCTCAGACCTGTACAAAGATGGAAAAGTGGATGTTAAATAAAAATAGATCGTATAGTTATGGTATTCGTGCCAGTGGCACGTAAAAGCACCCATTACACTCTTGGAGTGGTTGGTGTTAGGAAGGGCATCCAGCTGTAGAAACCATACCAAATCAGGCTAGATCCTGATGCAGTCCCTCAACTTACTGGCCCTGGTCAAACCATCGAACCCATGTCAGTGTGGACAATGGACGTTAAATGATGATGATGAATAATAGCAATGACTAGTCTCTTTTTGTTGGATTTTTTTCTGAAAGGAATAAGATGTAGGAGATTGTAAATGTATCCTTGTTAGAATTGATGAAGAGTATTTCTGTAATACAATCAGTTGTTCTATTTAATCCTTGAATAATAGTGTAAAGTTGAGGAGTGTTTCACAGATACACGTACCCTTAACATAATCCTCTGATAGGATCAGCATGTTGGATGGTCTTTGAATTTACTGATACAGTCATTCTAATGAGCATCTCTATAGTTTCCACCTTCCCAACTTCACTTGGAAAGTTTCGACTGACCTGAGGCTATGATAGAAGAGTGAAGGAACATGGCTTAGTGGTTAAAGTGTTGGACTCATGATCGTAAGTGGTTTTGGTTCCTGGACTAAGCAATGTGTTGTGTTCTTGAGCAAAACACTTCATTTTATGTTGGTCCAGTTCACTCAGCTGGCAAAAACGAGTAATCTTGCGACAGATCGGCATCCCATCCAGGTGGGGAATATGTACGCCACTGAAATCGGGAAACTGACCCTTATGAGCCTGACATGGCTTGAGAAGGAAACGTTTATGATAGAAGAAGAATAGAAGATACTTGTACTGTAGAATTTGAACCTGAGACCTCATTACTAAGTGACCTTCTCAATCATTCTGCCTGCTCTTTCCCTGTGTGTGTGTGTGTGTGTATGTGTTAATAAATTCTAAGGTGGTGGGCTGGCAGAATCATTACCACTCTAGACAAAATGCTTAGTGGCGTTTCTTCTGGTTCATTATGTTCTGAGTTCAAATGCCACTGAGGTCAACTTTACCTTTCATTTTTTCACAGTTGATAAAATAAGTACCAATTGAGTACTGGGGTCAATGTAATCAAATTAACCCCCTCCCTTCAAAGTTGCTGGCCTTGTGCCAAAATTGGAAAGGATTAGTACTTTTTACATTGGATTTCTGTCCATTTCTGTGGAGGATAGGTGTGGAATGAAGAACAAGCAAAGAGTTGGAGCTTTTTAATTATAACAGTAAAGAAAAAAAAAACTGTATTGCTATAAATATCTTAACCCTCTAGCATTTAAACTGGCCATGTTTGACCCAAATATTCCATATGTTTTATGCTTAAAGCAGCCAGATGTGACTCCTCACAATTTCTCTGCATTGTCATTTTTAAGATAAGCAGTCACATCATCAAAATTTCAAAGCTATGTGGTATCACACAATGAATATGTATTACATTGGACAGAGTAACCTGAATGCTAAAGGGTTAAGAGGTATTTAAAGACCATTGCTTAGATCCTGCTTGAAGGAATTGAAGTAGAAGAGAAATAAATACCCTTTGTCCAACAAGATTAGAGGTCTGTCACGGGTAAATATATTCCCAGATGAACTGTTTTCCATTCCTGACCCGAAGGTGAATTGAGGCAATGTAGAATAAGGTATTCTGTCTGGAAATCTGGAAATTCAATAAAAAACCCCTGTAACTAATTTGAACTATCAACTCATGTGCTCATAGTCCAGTATTATATCCAGTAGACCGTCTTTCTCTCTCTCTTGATTGTAATTGCATTCTTCATGTAACAGAGCTGCTTTGGGAAATATATATAAGTAAACAGCAGTTGTTTAGTCTCAGGCTTGTCCTGAATTTGCAGATCTGTATCTAAGGTATTCCAGCCATAAACATCCACTCTTTTTTCTTCTTTCTCTTTCTTCTTCCTTGAGAGCATAGACTATTTAGAACTATGTTATTCAAAGTGATATACAGGAGATTTTGGGTACTATTTCTAGCGAACTGAGCAAACATGTAAGGGCTTTCTTATTGCCTCAAGGTGAGCAGTGTAACATTGTTATGGTAACATCAGTGTTGAGTGAGATCAAAATGGAAAATCATCTTTGAGAAATAACTGCTCTACACCCTTGAAGAGGTCTTTTATAGCCATGTTGCTATGTCAGCCTGTTGCTTCACATTTTTCTACCAATTTTTTTCTCTTCCTTATCTCCTGTTTTTTTTTTCTACTTCCTCCTTTCGTCTTGCTCTCTCCCTCCTGCTTCTCTTTAGATGTTTCAGTTTTAAGACAAAGTGATTTCTTGCCTATGAATGAAAGAGCAATCTCATTTCAACTTAAGTTTGTACATTTTGGCCTCTGGGGTGGCAAAGAGCTAAGAATTCTAGGTTAACCCTTTCGATATCAATCTGTTCAAGACCACCCTTGGCTCTGTGATTATAACTTGCTGAATTTAAAGTGATCTAAATGAAAATCTCCCATCAACAAAATTTTGTGTTAATTTATGATCCAAACACAGCCTAATAATGACATTTATTTTAATGAATTCTTCATTATTCTAAAAATTAATTGAAACAAAGGCATTGAATTTTAACAGAAATATGGAATGAAAAGGTTATGCTAAAATGGTCAGTCTTAGATGGATTTGTTTGTAAAGAGACAGCTTTTGGCTTTTGAGATGAGGATGGGTTGACAAATTATCAAGAGTTGTTATTTTGATTGTTGTATTTGCCTTAAATCAGACTTGATTGGACTAATGTATGATCAGATATGTTCTAGTCCTGACCATCCCATCTTTATTCAACATAATGTATATAGGAGTGGAGGCACATGGTTTAGCGGTTAGATGTGTTGGACTCATAGTCATAAGATTGTGGTTTTGATTTCTGAAATGGGCAATATGTGTTCTTGAGCAAAGTACTTCACTTCACGCTGCTTCAGTCCACTCAGCTGGCAAAAATGAGTAATCCTGCGGCAGGCTAGTGTCCTTTCCAAGTGGGGAATATATACTCCACTGAAACCGGGAAATCGGCCCTTATGAGCTTGGCACGGCTTGAGAAGGATCTTAATCCTTTTTACCCTAATGTATAGAGAACTATATTATCCAGTGTGTTTACTCTTCCTTTAAGGTGATAGGGAATGATTTCAGGTAGATTTTGCTATTAATTCTAGTAAGTCAAGCAACTATGTCAAGGAGCAAAGCAAAGACATGTGAGAAGGTGTTAGACTTGTCAGTTGGTCTATAGAAATTCAAATAGTACATTGTTTGTGTGTTATTTACTTAGTAACAGTGAGTAGGAGGGTAAATTTCTCAAGGTTGGACATGAAAAATGGGATTGGGTGGATGAAAAATTGGGTCACTTTGAATGGGTGTGCATGTGTGTGTATCTCTCTCTCTCTCTCTTTCTCTTAGCAAGAAATATGTAATAACAGTACTATACAATAAAATTTATTTGCCAATCCAAAGTGGGATGATGTTACGACTTTTAGCCCCAGGAAAACGTAGACTTCACTGTACAATATTATTACTACATATTTCTTGCTCAGAGATTTAAAACTAGTTGTTTTTCTCTTTATGAGATCAGTGACTGTGTGTCGCTTTAAAAGTATATAATGTGAGCAAGAGCGAGTGGCTGCTATCTCTAGCTGGCGGTTGTCCTGTACCGATGAAGGGAAATTAGCCAGAAACCATTGGTCTACAGGTATGGCTACGGCTAGAAAGGGAGCAGTTGACTCCCTTGCTCACAGTATATGGACACAGATCATGTGTTGGTAGCCAGCTGGAAAAAAATGAGATGAAGAGAGACAAGCAACCCCTAGGTACCTGAGTGGAAGTGGTATAACATAAAGCCAACTCTGAAACCTCCATTCCAAATGGGAGCAGCATTCCCCTGTGGGTGTCCCCTGAGTTTTGTAGAAAGCTAATAGTTGTAGATGAAGGGGACTGGATCCTGGCTCTGAAGAGAAAGGCCAGCCCTTGGTTTGCTTTGTAGAAAAGGAAACTTGTAACATTACTCTGTGGTCGTGTTTTAAAATTATTTGCAGCCAGCACTGTTGTTTGCAGTTATATAAAGCATAGGTACTATGTGGAAGCATAGGTACTATGTGGAAGCATAGGTACTATGTGGAAGCATAGGTACTATGTGGAAGCATAGGTACTATGTGGAAGCATAGGTACTATGTGGAAGCATAGGTACTATGTGGAAGCATAGTACCTAATTTAATTCACATTTTTAAAAATTAATCTTGTATTGTAGCTTTGATGTTGTGAAGAGGTGGTTGTTTATTTTCAGAATGACATTGCAGGGTAGATGTGAGAGGTTGTATCTGGCCAGTTTGAACATAAAACAGGTAGAATATTCGGGCTGAATATAACCAGTTTAAATACTAAAGAGTTACAGAACAGTCACTCTAATAAAAGCTGAGGTGCTGGTGTGGCTGTTAAGAAGTTTACTTCTCAATCATATTGTTTCAGATTCAGTCATACTGCATGGTACCTTGGGTACGTGTCTTCTACAATAGCCCTAGGATGACCAAAGCCTTGCAAGAGGATTTGGTAGATGGAAACTGAAAGAGCCCATCATGTGTGTATGTGTGTATGGTGTTGTCTCCTTGTTTTCACATCATGTGAGTTGTAAATGAGTGCCACTGTCATACAAGCAGTGGCATTCATTTCCAATATTCTGCAAAAACATGTCTGGCCATATGGATATGTTATCTAGCTTGGAGACAATCTGCCTCCATAAACTCTGTTTGACCCATGCAAACTTGGAAAAAGCGGATATTAAAATGATGATGATGATACAAAGTAGAGGGAACTGTTTAGCCTTAAGACAATCTCTTTATTACCAGCAGCATGGTAAAATGTACCCAGTTTGTGGCAAGATTGTGAGACATTCCAGTCCATGTCAGAATAGAAAAACAGATGTATGTTGATGATGATCGTTGACTGAGCTATCAAGTATTATTATCTTATCTAGGAACACAGTGCATACTCAAAGATGTGAACTATTAACTCTTTGATTCTTGTGTGTGTGACTTCTATAAAAGAAACCTGCAAATGTTAAATAAAAAACAAGCAGCCAGGTCTCTTAGTAGTATTGGCATTTTAAAGTGGAGAGAAATATGAATATGAATATAAAGAAATGATTTAGATCAAAAGCTTGCATGTGTGAATATGGATATCAGATTTCAATCTCCTGGGGCCCCAGATCTAGTTACATATTTGCCAGCTTTGAAAAAAATCTACCACCACCTCAATATTAATAAATCGCAACTTCTATGAGTGCATGTGCACACACACACAGACACTCACACTCATGCTTATATATATGTGCACACATACATGCATGCTGTGCATTTGCAGACTATTGAAAAAAAATTATTTTGCTTTAAGTAGAAAGTGTTCCATTTTTTCCCCTCCTCTTTGTAAGGAAGATACAGTCAAATGAATCACCTTCAGTATATTGGTGCTTATTTTATTGACCTCAGAATAAAAGGTAAAAGTCAACCTCAGAAAGATTTTAAACTCAGAACAATGCAGAAACGAATAGTAACACACATATGATAAATCTCTAGCACTGTATTGGTTTGCTCTATTGTTAGGAAAAAAAATTGTTTTATCCCTATTCGATTTGCAAGTGTACTGGTTCTTTGAATGGAAAGCTAACAAACAGAATAGGGAAGCTGGAGATAGGAACTTTGCTAATAATAAACTGCTTAGTTTCATGTATTAGAATATTTTTATCCCCCTCCATCACCACTATAATAATAATAATAATAACAATGATGATGATGATAAATATAGAAAGAAAAAGAGGTGTTCTACAATGAAGATTTAATATCGAGTGAATTTAAACTGCCAAAAATTTTTTTTCTAATATGCTTTATTTGTATAGTAGAGGAATTTAGTTGAATTAAATCCTACTGCCAATCCTCAAATCAAACATGTTGATTCTGAAAGCCAAAGAAGATCAATAAAAGCTGAATACTATTGATTATTAATTTTTTTTCCTCTGTGGTGCTTCATGGGAAGGGACAAATTCCTCATACTGTAGTATGATATATTTTAAGAATTACTGAGTCAATTTGGTCTTCTTTTGATTTCACATGTCACAGTTTGTATATTGCATTTAAATTTAGATTTTTCTATGCTGAGATAGAGACGAGAGAATTGGTTTTGAAAACTGTTTATGTGAGGTTTGACTCCTCATGGATTATGATCAAATGTCTTGTATTGCCATACTAGCTGGGTTGGGTGGGACTACCACAGCATAACAGCTCTGCATTTGTAGCAGTCCCTTGGCATTGTGTTAATGAGATCCAACACCTCACGGTTAAGGTCCACTACTTTTACATTTTACTCAGCCCCACTACTCCCTCCCACTTGGAAATTTGTCATCTTTCATAAGTACCATGTGTCTGTACAGTACAGTCTTTTGAATACTTCAGCTGATTCCTCCTGTGGTGCCCGTTTTTAATTCATCTGCCTTCCACTTCAACAGAAAACTTCCAACTAAGCTAATATCACTGTGTAGGAACGATAGATTTGATAGGGAATTGAATTTAGTTTCAATCTTCTTGGCAAATGATGGAGAGTGCAATAAAATAATTGTTAGTAACCTATATACTTCGTTCAGTTTTATCAAATGTATCCTCTCCCTTTAGAAGATTGGACTTGCATAACAGTTCTGAGATACATCTCACAGATGATTTGGGATGCATCATCAGTGATTTTCTGGGGTCTTGGAGGCTTTCAAGTTTTTCAACATCAGACTGCTCCCTAACTCGGTTGACTTGGCCAATGTTGAAACAGTCCCAGCTTGCATCTCAATAGTCGCAAACCACCAGCTTGCTCTCTCTCTCTATCCGGAGCCATCTGGTAACCTTCCCTTGGCTTTGGTAATGGAATTTATGTCCCTCCTCTTACCTACACCAATTACTCCAATTTCAGTCGGGGCTTTACAGAATGAAGATAAGACTTGCATAAGGACATTTTATATTTTTTCACTACTTTTGCGGATTCTCATGACTCTCTATCCCCTTGCAATTTCATTATTATGAATTTGAATTGGGAACATGAGTCATAGTGAATCTTTCATCAGCTGATCGCACAACCATGGATGCATTGCAGTTAATCTCTTGGTAGAGCTTGGTGATCCTGATTGTTGATCTTCTAAGGATTCCTCCACTCGACATCAGTTGAGCTCTTTTGCAACCTCTTCACAATCCACCATGCTGCAGTCCCATGACTTCACCATATCCGTGACAGGGTGGCTGAACAGATGCTATGCCTTGCCAAAGGGCAGCCTGTAACTATGCATGGCATGGTTGTCACTTTGTGAGGTATTTCCAAAATACTCACATACCCAGAATATATATTTAGAAGTAAGTTGAAGAGACAAGTGAGTCAAGGTTTTGATTGTTCAGTTGTAACTATCACAAACATATCTTCATGTGTGTTAGAAACTATTATCATGCTTCTTTTCCCTCTCTTTGCATGAATTAACTCAATCTTTCATCTTGTCTCAGATGAGTTTTCTTGTTTATTCTAAGCTCTAAACTAATTATTTTTTCTTAATTTTAGTCAGCCTCAAACATTTATTTGACTTCTTTCCCTCATATTAGCATGGATTGAATGGTTCCGTGAGTTTTGGTGCCTTGCATGCACTGACTACACTAACCCACCAGCTGTGAACATACAAGTGCAGTACTTTGTTGATCTGTTCACTCTATAAATCTGAGGATTTTATTTTTATTTACGAGACATGCAGTGACTGAGTGGCTCCTAGTTCTTGTATGTGCTGTAATGTGTTTCAGGACAAAACACTCAATTCCATTTACTGTATTACCTCATGCTTTTAGAAGAAAACAGTTGTTCACAATATTCTCTGTTGTATAAAAGCAGATACTAACCTAAATTGGATTCTGGTTCTTCTTTCAAGGAATATATTTCTAACAAATTTTCATTTCTTCCTTTAGTTTATTTTCTTTAACTCTCTCTCTCTCTCTCTCTCTCTCTCTCTGTTTATACTTCACTAGGTAATTTACAATTGATTTATTAATAGAATTTTTTTTAGGTTACAAATATAGATCAATTTTTTTTAACATGTATATATGTATCCTTGCATATATATATATATATATACACACATACACATACATACACAGATATATGTATATATACATAGATGTATGCATATATATATATATATATATGTATGTATATATATATATATATATATATATATATATATATATCTCCATGCATACGCAATTTAGAAATTTTTTTCTTTTAATTTTGTAAGATTCCCCTGAAGCCAAGCTTCACCTTGATTCCTGTTAGTGTACTAATCAAAGATAAAATTTTAAATGTGAGCATCCAATACTGTTGTTAGGACATTGGCCAATGATTGCATATTTTTTTGTAACTTAAGTATAGGCCACGAAAGTTAATTGAAAAGAATATTCTCATGTGTGTGTGTGTGTGTGTGTGTGTGTGTGTGTGTGTGTGTGTGTGTGTGTGTGTGTGTGTGTGTGTGTGTGTGTGTTTTAAGTAAATGCAATGAAGCTATGTATTCACCATCATCCTGAAAATAACCTATACTTGGTTGGAAATTATTATCATTTACCTAATTGGTGAAGAGTGGAAAGTGTAGGTTGGTGGTAGTGGTGGGGAACCCAGTTTGATCATTCAATTAATCTAGGATCGTTCTCTCTCTACCCACATTTATGTACTGTGAAAGTGAAAATGGCTGCATGGATAATATTGAATCATCAACCACTAGGTACTGAGTTTAACACTCATGCTGCTATGGAGCATGTTGAACTAAGTCAGATACTCAATGTATTTGATGGCTTATAAGACCTGCTCTTTTTCTTAAAAAAAAATGAAGATAGCTGGACAAACATCTTAGGCCCTATATGCAAATTTGCACCTATATTACATGCATAGATGCAATAAAAACTTTTATCCCTGAAAATTGGGGTGTGTTTGATATGCCCATTTGCTTTTTTGTGTCATCAAATATGGTAATTCTATGTGTGTTCAGTGCACAGACTGTAAGCAATAGGTTCTGTATGTTATGGATGTGTTACCTGCAAGGTAAACGTTGACCTGAACATTCTTAGGTTTTGCTGGGTGTTCCTTTATTTAGTTTTGTGTTAACCAAGATATGCTCTTGTTTAACCCCAAGTCATCTCTGATCAAGCTGATATATAATCAAAAGCATTCTGATATAGTGTATGTTGTCCTGGGCAAAGCATAAAACTGCCTTGCCCAGAACAACTGACGTTCTTGCTCAGAAACTGAGGTCTTTTTGGAGAGAAAGGAATTACTTTTTAGTATCCTAACTCCTTGGTTTACTCAGGCTTGTGGTAATACCTGAGGCCCCCAGTTATGGACCAGTATTATACAGGCCCACCAATGTGTGGACCATGGCCTAATGTCACATCAACTAGGCCCCCTGCTTAATAGTTAAACAAGCTCTGTGTCTTGAGGGTAAATTTGGGAGAGCAAGAGACTAGCAGAGTAAACTGTAAATGAACTGAGAGAAGTCGATGGAAAACCCCTGCTGTATTTGTCTCAAGAAAAATCATGATTCTTCAGATTGGCATGGAGGTTTGTGATTGCTCATGCCTCTCATGTAAGAAAGTGATAGTGTATATAGGAGTTCATAATTCAATACATTCCATTCTTTTTTAAAAGCTCACAGGGCATAATTTGAGATTTGGCTGTTATTTCTAGCAGGTCAAATGAGTATGTATAAAGCTCCTTTGTTGACTGTTACTCAACATGGTCAACCTTTTTCCTTCCATATTTCTGCTAAAATACACTGTCTTTGTTTCAATTATTTTCAAAAATAATGAAAATTTATCAAGCTTTGCTTTTGTTCAACTGATGTTTGGAACATAAATTAACATGAAATTTTGCGCAAGGATGACCCAAGCTGGATTGACATCAAAAGGGTTAATATAGGGGAATTGGTTTTGAGTATAAAGTTGAATTAAATATTTTACAATGCAATAGCAGCAGTAGTAAATCAAAATAGCCATCTATGTATCATAATTAATGTAAGTACACCATTGAAAGATAAATTTACTATGATATTCATCCAGAGATATCATCTCTTATGAACATGCTGTGTTTAAAAAGTATAATATTCAACTGTAGGAAACGAAATCAATCCCAGTGGCTACTGAGCCACTGCTGGGATGATTTTTATCTCCCTCTATTGTATACTATGTTTTTAAAAAGCACATCCATAAGAGAGATTATTTTAGGATGAATGCTGCAGTAAATAGGTTTTTCAATGATGTATTTGCATTATGATTCATCGATGTTCAAATCTTACTGGAGCTGACTTAACATTTTCAAAGTAAGCTTACTTGTAAATTAATCCGAATAATCTTCTGGGGTCAGTTTAAATCTTTAGCATTCAGATTGCTCCATCAGATATAATGTATATTGGTTCCCATTGTTTTTAATTAATCATGTATTGTGTTGTCACTTCAAGGTTTCATTGATGTGATTGTTTATTTTTAATGAGACATTGTAGGGTAGGTGTGAAAGGCCAGATCTGGTTTGAACATAAAAACAGGTAGAATATTTGGGCTGGGTACGACCACTTTGAATGCTAATGGGTTAAATGCCTTTTACATTAACAGTACAAAAATTAATCTTGTATCCAGGCAAATGAAATAAATACTTTTCTTGCTCTGTACAAGTGTGGCAAGTTGTATTTGCTTGTCTTTTTGTATAAAACGGATGTGTGGCCTTCATACTCTTCTATGGGCATTAGTAACGAGAGTGAGTCAGTAAAGGGGATTAAAACTAAGATTGACAATGTGATCATCACAAATCTAATCTCTAGTCAGTCAGTCACTACTTTCTCATAATTAACATACTTAATTCAGATATCATTAAGAAGTCTTTATTTAGCAGAGAAGATAGAATTTAACAGAAAATTTATGTGGTAGCCATCACATAAAATTTTTTTGTTTGTTATTCATATATATTGAACATATATTAGTCATTATTATATTATTATTATTATCATCATCATTCGTCTGCTGCTATGTTCTGAGTTCAAATTCTGCCAAGGTCGACTTTGCCTTTCATCCTTTCGGGGTTGATAAATTAAATACCAGTAAAACATTGGGGTCAATGTAATTGACTAGTCCCCTCCCCACAAATTTCAGGCTTTGTGCATTTAGTAGAAAGGATTGTTATTGTTGTTGTTGATTGTTAGCACACTGGGCGAAATGCTTCATGGTATTTTGTCTGCCACTATATTCGAAGTTCAAATTCGGCCGAGGTCAACTTTGCTTTTCATCTTTTCAGGGTCAATAAATTAAGTTGATGTAATTGACTAGCCCCCTCCCTCAATTTCCAGGCCTTGTACCTAAGTAGAAAGGATTGTTGTTGTTGTCGTTGTAGTTATGCCAGCAAGCTGGCAGAATTGTTAGAGTCCCTGACAAAATGCTTAGCAGCAGTTTGTCTGTCCTTATATTCTGAGTTCAAATTCTGCCACGGTCAACTCTACCTTTCATCCTTTTGGGCTTGATAAAATATGATCAGTGTCATCCACTCTTTCTCTCCCAACAAATTTGAGGCCTTGTACCTATAGTAGAATTTTTTAATGATATAATCAAATAGTCTATGCTAATTTATTATCATAAAATATAATTGAAGAGAATTTGGCTCCTATTTCTATCAGTCAAACTGGTTGGTGTATTACATAGAAGATCTACATTTGCTCCTAATTTTGTTGTTTGTGTAGGTCCTGAGGTGCAACAGACTGACTGACCACTTAGTTTTGATTAGAACTGTTTGAAATTGTTAATGGGATTGGATCAGAGAACAAACAAACAAACAAACAAACATTGTAACTTTCCAACTTTCTTGCTTTTGTTGTTATTGTTGTCTCCCTCGCCTCATCTCACCCCAGACTTTCATATTTATGCTAACAAACAAATGATCATCACCGTCAACACCATTTCCAGATATTAAATTACTCAATTAGCAGCATTTTTTAAAATTCTTTTTTTTCTTCTTTTTTATACTAATGAAATTTCTATATCTCCAGGTGTTGAATCTAATGCTTTTTCTTACTAATTCTGTTGTTTTGTTCTATCAGGTATTCTAGCTACATTATACCACTGTAAAATATAATGAAACTCTTCTTCACGTTGCTACATACAAATACGCAAAAAAAAAAAAAAAAAAAAACCCACTCATTTGATTTTCAATATTTACTCATAATGTAAATTGTATGGATGCGTATATTATTGAGTACTGCTGTACTTTTGAAGATGTTCCTTTTTGTTGTTGTTTTTTTTTTGTTTCATATGTTTGTCATTATTTGATAGAAAAAAAAATACATGATCTTTTTTGTGTTTTGTTGTTTTTTTTTAACCAGTGCTTTAGCATCTTGATTTTAACCTGAAAACTTTTCCTTCTAACAGCAATTTGCACAAGGAAAGTCTGAAAGACTTTCTGATGGAGATTCCGATGACAAAGATAGGGTAAATAATCTTCGTTTTAGTAGTCTGCCTGTCTGCTTGGTATTTCTCTGGTCTATTGGTCAGTAATTAGTTATATATATATATATATATATATATATATATTTTTTTTTTTTTTTTGGGTGTATCTAGGTATTTGTTATATTGCTTTTGTTGTGACTTATATGTCTGTGGCCACTGCATGTTGTCATCAATTTACATAGCCAAAAGATAAGCATGTTTCATTGGGAATTGCAACATTTTAAAATGTATTTCAGTTTCTAACTTTATTCCATTTCACAGTTTTTATAAATAACAATTTTTTAAAAATATATTTTAATTTATATATAATCTTGTATATTTATGTGTGTGTGAGTGTTATTTATATATATATATATATATATATATATATATATATATATATAAAAATAAAATGTTGTATAAAGTAGGGTTGAATAAATTATATTCGTGTAATCATATTTAAAATGTCCAAGTCCCTTTGGTTATGAAAAGACCATCTGCTTTGGAGATAGTCCCAGGAGAAAATTCTTCTCAACATGTGTGGAAGAACATTTTTGGGCTGTGGATGATGTTATTGGATTGTTAGTTAAATGATAGAGCAAAGTGATACTGAAATGCATGCATCCTAAAATGTAGTGACATCATTCACTGCCCATAATGAGTTCTCACACAGGAGGAGGAGAATTTTCTCCCAGGACTATTTCTGCAATGGAAGGTCTTATTATGTCCTATTGAACATGTTAAATATAACTTTACACAAATGAATGAATATTTATATATATATATATATATATATATATATATATATATATATATATACACATATGCACAGGAATGCTGTGTAGGAAGAAGTTCTATTTGTGAACATATTCTGGTTTCAATCCTACAGCGTAGTACTTCAGACAAGTGTCCAAATGTCTTCTGCTATGGCTTGGGATTGACCAATATCTTGTGGTTGAAATTTGGTGTATGGAAACTGTGCAAAAACCTGTTGTGTGCACGTGTGTGTATCCTTGCTTGTGTTTATGTTTACATTGGTCTGAAAAGCAAAAAAAAAAAATTCTTTATATTCGGTCACTTTACGTCCTTATGTGATTTAAGAGTTTGACAAATAGAGAACAATGAAATGAGTACACACACACTTTATATATCAGCAGAAATTTTAGGATGCTATGAAAACATCTGACAAGATCCCTATTCTTGTATTCCTTCATTCTATTGTCACATATCATTGTTTCTCTATCTGGAATGAGCGAAAGTGAATTTGTTTTATATATATATGTATCTTATATATCTATTGCATGAATTTCTTCTGAAAGTTCTTAAAATATTTTCTCACAATGCATTTTTGCATCCATTTCGCAAAATATTCTTTTCTTTCTGTACATTTTTAGAGACTCTCAAAGTTTTTCATGATAGAATTTTTTTTTCTTTTTTAAAAGAAGTTACTATTATAAGGGAGGAGGGCAATTATCAGAATCAACATTCTTGTATCAGCATCAATACACTAATCTTATTCCTGTACAGATTATGTCTTATTAATGAGACCAGTTTAAAATTAAATGAAGGTTCTAAGCTATGTTTAATCCATGAATGACTAACCCTCTCCAAATTCACTCATCCAAATTATTAGTTTGCCTCAGTTGGAAAAATCCAAGAACATCATCCTCATCATTAGGTGTCATCTGCTCTTGGCAGGTTCAATACCAAGGATCTCCATTCTTACACATTCACCATATGATAGTTTTGTCCAGTCCTTGATGTTATCAAACCAGTTTGTTTTAGATCTTCCTTTTGAGTGTTTGCCATCTATCTTTCCCTTTAGTAATGGTTTTTACTCTTACTATGCAATCAAAGTATTCTAGCTTTCTTTTCTGTTAATAATTGAAAGTAATGATCTTTTTCTTTTTGCTAGTTTGACATTCTTTTCTATGTCAACATTTCAAAAGCTTCTAATTTGTCAGTGTTTTCATCAATGTCCTTCACCTTGTTACAGTTTAGTCCAGTCCTTGATGTTATCAAACAAGTTCTTTTTAGGTCTTCCTCTTGAGTGTTTGCCATTTATTTTACCTTGTAGTAATAATCTTTATTCTTAATACATTAGCAAAGTACTTTAGCTTCCATTTTTATTTTTCTATCTTTAATACTTGAAAGCTTAACATTCTTCTGTGCAGCCACATTTCAAAAGCTTTTACTTTATCAGAGCATTTGTCAAATGTCCATGTTTCTCTGCACCATATAGTAATGTGGACCATATGTAGCATTAAAATAGCTTTTTTCTTGTTACATGTTTTTGCTGTAACACCAGTTTGTGTTTTTGTAATACAGTGACGCTTGAGCTACACAAAGTCACTTTAGACCAAAACCTTGTGTTAGTAAAGTTACACAGAAACCAACCTGGAATAGAAATATGCATCCGCATAAAAATTCATATTGACTCCAGGTATTTCATCATATTCTAGAGACAATGACATTTAGATCTGCCTTCTGTTAAATCTCTTAAGTCATCTCTATAGGTTATCTGTAGAATTTAGATCCAGTACTGAAAGTTACATCATTTCATATACAAATATGTCTGTGTAAACAATGCAATTAAAGATGGAAAATTATGGTAATGTGGAGCTGAGGAAGGAACAATAATTCCTAAAATATGTATACACAACCATTATCTATTTTCCTATGTTCAATCACATTTTTTACGTAGATGTATTTACATACGAAATGATCGGTGTTGGCTCTAAATTCTATAGAAAACCTGTGGAGGTAACTTAAAAGTGATTGCTTCACACTAACACAAAAGTAGGGCACAGTACTTGGTAGTATATTCTGGTTGCAGAATGAAATACAGTGTCCCTGTCAGCAACTAATATTTATAAAATCTATTTTCCTGTTTCATTCCCCTTTAGGATGCTTCATAGGAAAATTAACCCTTGCTGCATGGGAACCAAATATACCCAGTTCCATGTATGTGCACTTGTGACACAAGAGCCAAGTATATTCAGTTCTGTGCTTGTGCACTTGAAACCCGGGAACCAAGTTAACTTATCAGTACACTGAAGTCCAATTAACTCCAGTACTTGGGTAGCACTTACATTAACCCCACCCCAAGACTCCAGACAGATGAAAAGCAAGGTTAACCTCTGTGGGGTTTGAATTCAGAATGTAGAGCAGCTAAATATCATTTTTTTTTTGTCTGACACTCTAACAATATTGTCACACTTACCCTGTTTTAAGACTTAGTATTAAATGTTCTGGTAATACTAAGTGAATTGGATTATGATTTAATCTGCAAGATAAATTAACTCTTACATGTTTTCCAACCAACATATACTAAAAAGAAAGGGGGGAAAAGAAAAGACAAATGTGTACAAGTAATTAATACATGCACAAAAGGTTAGTAGCATAAAGTAAACTAGTAATTAATAATTGTTTATGCATTCACTGCTATATACTTTTATCACAGGGAAACCCCAAAAATGTCTTTTAGCACGAATTAAAAATGACAGATTTAATACATACCACTAAAGATCAAATTTTATTGTGTATAATAAGAGTATAGACAGTTAATTAACAAGTGAACGTGGGACTCAGTGGAAAACCTGTTATAAAGATTTAAAGTAAGAGGAGTGAACATGAAGTATTTTGCTGAGTATTTAAATTATGTAATTTATATTTTTTATTTATTTGTTATTTATATGACATAGTATGCACATTTTATCTTTACTTGCCAGTAGAAAGAGGCTTGTGAGAAGTGATTTGCACCTGGTTACCAGGTGTGTTGCCTAGTTGTTTTGGGGTGTTGCTTTCATGACTGCATGATCGTTGTTTCGATTCTTAGACCAGATTATGTATTGTGATTTTGAGCAAAACGTTTCATGTTGCTCTGGTCTACTCGGCTGCAAATGATTAAGCCTGTGATGGACCGGTGTCCTGTTTAGGCAGAATATTGTGAACTCAGTGCTGTCTGGTTGTCAGACACATTACTAGGTCTAGTGGTTAGGGTGTTGCATTCATAATTGCAAGATCATGGTTTCGATTCCCAAACTGGGTGGTACATTGTGATTTTGAGCAATAGATTTCATGTGGCTCTGTTTCACTCAGCTGTAAACGAGTGTGCAGTTTTGCATATAAGACCTGTGGTGATATTTTGAGGCCTTTTTGGAAAAAAAGTGCATCTTATATACCATCAAATACAGCACTGTGTATATCATAATGTTTTTCTTCTCATTTGATTTTCGTATAAACTTTCACACTTTCTGTGATCGGTCCCTGTCATCTGTGTGATAATAAAAGAAAATGACTGCTACTTTTTTTTCCATTGCATTCTAGATTTGTATCACATTGACATATTAAAATTGCTTACTGGCCACCACTTTCTGATGACAGTTAATGTGGATAAGATCTTTTTTTTTCTTCTAACAATGAGTAATTTAAATACTTATCACTTTTCGTATTATGTAGTAACTACTTTAAGCATTATAAAATGGTGCTCTGGCTAGGTACATCCTATTTTTATTGTGGACATGTTGAACTGAAGTGTCAACTCTGATTTAAAGATGGTTTGCAGTTGGGAGATTTGGCAGTCCAAGCAACAGTGTAGATAGAAGCAGCAGTTTTTGTTGGTTAAAGAAACAATTGTATAATCATATTTCTTGAAGGAGTTTGACCTATGTATTACAGAAGAGTTTCACAACCATTCAGGAGACTTCTGTTTTTTTTCTGTTTTTTTTTTAATGTATGCTCTTGCATTACTTTTGACACACACAGTCAAGCTACTAAGATGCTTTTGAGTAGTGTTCTCAAAAATGAAACCACATTGCAAATCTCTCTCTAAACCTTGCAGTGAGATGAGATAGATGAATTTTAAGTAAATTAGATTTTAGGGTTTCCTTCTTAACCCTTTAGCATTCAGATTACTGTCAAAATGTTGGAATTTGAATTTGAGATGGTCTTTTGATTTAACAAAAAAATAAAAAAATAAAAAAATCCTTCTACAGTTAATTCTTTAGCACTTAAACTGGCCATATCAGGCCCAAATATTCTAGCCATTTTATGATCAAACCAGCCAGCTATGGCTTCTCATACATACCTTACAATATCATTCTAAACATAAATGATCACAACTTTGAAGTCTCAAAGCTGCAAGATAATGCATGATTAATTCAAAACAATGTGAATAAATAAGCATTACATTTGCCAAAATAATCTGAATACTAAAAGGTAAAAGCTTTTAATTGATGCTCTTGGTATAATACACTGAAGTTATTTAGCATTCTCACTTCTATAATAATGAGTTTTTTAATTTTTTTATTTAAAAAGAATGGAATCTAAATAATTATATTCCTGTTTGAAATTAATATTTATTTATGTGACTTCTGCATGTTTAATGCCTCTCTTTTTTCATGGAATGATGTGTTTTGTAATTTTCATCTTAACCCTTTTGTTACATTATTTTTGCAAAATATGCTGCCTTTGTTTCAATTAATATGGAAAAATAATGAAGAATTTAGTAAAATAACTTTGTTGTTATTAAGTTGGAGTTTGGAGCAAAAATTAACATGAAATTTTCACAGGTTTTTAGATCACTTCAAAATGGAGAGGTTGTATTGTAGAACAAGGCAGAGGTCGGTATGAAAAGAATGAAAATAGCTGATAGCCTAAAATCTCAACTTTGATTATAAACCATGTAACAAGCCATGAATTTACTTCAGTGATATTTTTTATTGTTGAAAACTGACATGGTTGGAATATTTTTGCTTGTCACCCATTTTGTTGGTAGTATATCTTTGTTGTTGTTATTCAGTGTATGTAATAATATCGGTATTTATTGTTGTTGCTATTATCTTTGTGGTACCACTTATCTGTGTTTTCATATTGATAATATTGTTTACTTCCTTTTACCTTGCCTGACAATATCTAAAAAAATACTTTTTAGTTATTATATATGATAATAAAAGAAAATTTGTTGATTGTTATAATAAAGGCGGCACTGAGCTCAGATGCTGCTGGGATCGATTTTGCATGTCATCCTTTCAGGATCAATAAAATAAGTAACAGGTGAGCACTGGGGTTGATGTAATCAACTTACCCCTGCCCTGAAATTGCTGGACTTGTGCAAAAATTTGAAATCATTATTAAGACATCAAGCTGGCAGAATTGTTAGCACACTGGACAAATTGCTTAGCAAATTGCTTACCATCAGGGATCTGATACTTGTGGTTACTATCAGGGATCCGATACCAGTGGTTCTCATACTTTTTGGGGCTGCCACCCCCTTGGCACCCATGCCATATTGCGCACACTACTTTTTCTCTAAGCCATAAAAAGATTTATGAAAAAGACAGATAAAATCTTGTCAATGTTTCCTTCACTCTTAGTCTACTTTTGAGTCATGTCAAACATCCTGCTGCTATGGAGGAGTTAATAAAATAAATATAGTTAATTTTCTTTTTAAATTGTAAATCTGTAGGGATAAAAAAAAAAATGGGGGAGGGGCAGTTAATTGTCATGTCTGTTGACACAATATATACTTAGCAATTTGGAAGCTTAGCATAACAACAACAACAATAGCAAAATTATATTTTCAAAAAAGTATGAGTAACTGGATTTTATTATTATTATTTTCTTCTTTTTTTTTTTACTGGAACATTCCTATCTCTCTTGGCAGAAAATAAACATATAGTTCTGCTGTAGAATCCTTCTGGAATAATTTGAATTTGGCTAAAAATAACTTACTCTGTCTAGATAAATGCAATCACTGGCTGTGTAGGTCTACTGTTAAAACATTTCTTGTTTCTGAATGTTTTCCTTTGTTTCTGTATGATAACGATAATATTTGTGTATCTAACCTAGTCTCTTTACTTGGTTTTTTTTTTCTGTTTTTTTTTCTAAGACTAAAAACAAAAACTGCTTTGACCGATGACTTGATGCTTATAGCTGGACGGTTTTCTTTTTTTTTTTTTGATTTCACTTAACACTTCTGAAATAAAATCGTGTTTTTTAATGCTGCTGATGTGCTTTATTATCTAGGTGTTTAGTGAAAACTTTTTTTTAGGTTATGTTGTCTTTAATAGCCTATGATAACTGAACATAGATGGAAAAAGGCAAGGGCAATCACGTAAGTTATGAGAGAAAGTTGGCGTAATTAAGTCTTCACATGTGTCCAGAGTGAACATTGTAGTAGAGTTGGTCTGGTAGTGAAATATTTCAGTTCTTGGTTGAGTCATCTCACTTCACTCACATTTCATAGTTGCTCTCTATTAGACTGAAGTGTCCTTGACACATTTCAGAAATATGTAATCTTTCCTAGCCACCCTAGTGACCCAAAAATAATTATGGGGCCTTTTTCACTTTCTTTACGTGTGTGTTTTAGTAGCTATGTTGTTAGACCCTCCCACACGTTTTTCTTTCTTTGCTTTGCATGTAAATCTATGAAATCCCATTATGCATAGGTGCAGGCATGGCTGTGTGGTAAGAAGTTCGCTTCCCAACCACATGGTTCCAGGTTCAGTCCCACTCCTTTGCACCTTGGGCAAGTGTTTTCTACTATATCTCTGGACTGACCAAAGCCTTGTGAGTGCATTTGGTAGATGTAAACTGAAAGGACCCCCCACCACCACCACCACCACCACATATACATGTGTGTATACATGTCTGTATCTATGTGCATGTGTCTTTGTATTTATCCCCGCTAGCACTTTACAACTGGTGTTGGTTTGTTTATGTCTTGAAACTTAGCAGTTTAGCAAGCAAAGCCAATAGTATAAGTACCAGACTTAAAGCCATCAAGAGCTGCACCAACACCATACGCTAGTCCGGGTTATTTTGAGTATAATATTTCATTCTTAGCATTTATATGTTTGTTTCTTAGTCATTTATTAAATCCCTGTTGGCCTTCAGACATTTATAGCACAGTCTCTCTCTCACACTGGCTGGGTGCAAATGAGGGAGAGGAAGACTACCCAAAAACTAGCACAGTACTCTCCACAAGGGCGAAGGGGAACTGCAGTTGACCTGGACTGATGCAGAAACAGCTGCAGCAGATTGCACTCAGTGGAGGCAACTGATCACCCAGTGTTCTGTTAGGAACAGGAGGGACGAAGATTTCGAATTGACCCTTTCAAACCCATGTAAACTACTTTTAAAAATATATACCTGGTCTAGAGCGATGGGCTAAACTGATGTACATACATACATTCAAACATGTGGGATGATAATGACTTAAAGCTAAATTAATTATGTTTAGATCTTCTATAATTGTTGGTGTGTTAAGAAATTGAAATGTGTCTGAGGCATGATGAATTAAGTGTCAGCAACAAACTGTACTATGCAAGAATTTAAATTTTTAGTCTGGTTCAGCTAGTCTCATACCATACGGCTGTCAAATCAAGCAGAATTTAGATTTATGACATCTATTACTGTCTTGAGGCCTGGGGCTCATAGAGCCAGTTACTGGGTTTCCATGGTGTATAAGTGACTAAGATTACAAAAATCCCCTTGAACAGTACACCAGTCTGACGCAGGGTGACTCATTTATAGCTGAGTCATGTGGAGCAATGTGAGATGAAGTATTTTGCTTAAGAACACAGCACAAGCCTTGTCTGGGAATTGAAACCACTATCTTGTGATGATGAGTGCACCACCCTGCCACTAAGCCAAACACCTTCAAACAACAATTATTATATGCTTAGCAGTATTTCATCCGTCCTTATGTTCTGATTTCAAATTCCATCGCAGCCAAATTTGCCTTTCATCCTTTGAGGTAGGGGTGTCGATAAAATAAGTACCAGTTGTGCACTGGGACAATATAATTCATTTAACTACTCCTGAGTAAGAGTATAAAAACTGCACCCCTCTGCCAAGCTAAGTGAAGCTAGTATTGCAGCATAGGCCCATCAAAGCAGTACTATCTCGAGCTCACATTCATGGCCTTTACATCAGACCTCGGTTGGTGGACAGAACATGCTGAGGCCTTCATCCTGCAGTGGACTGAACATAGGCAATCCATTCCAATTCAATCCAACTTTTTCAGACTATTAACCTTATTTTTAGGTTTGTAAAATACTTTAATATTTAAGCCTGCACTATGTTTTGGTTAGTTTTCTCTTCAGTTGTCATCAGGTAACATATTTCTAGATCTGTACATAGTACCAGACTGAGTTTGAACTTGAAACTTTTTATTTTTAAATTCAAAGGTAATAATGCTTCAGTTGGCCACCAACTAAGATCTGTCATGGGCCCTAAGGCTGTGAATATTAGAACTTAACCAAGTTTCCACAGCATATAAGTGACTGAATACTTTCCTTTGAATAGGACACTGGCCCATTGCAAGGTTAACTGTTGCTAGAACTTATTGGCTGCTGACCAGACTGGAGCAATGCTAAATGAAGTGTTGTGTTTTGCTGAAGAACACAAGGCACCACCCAATGTGGAGATTGAAACTGATTTTACAATCATGAGTGCAACATCCCGGCCACTCGGCTGTGTGCCTTCACTAGGTCACCAACTACTAACCTAAAATATACTGCATACTAGAATATTAATAGAGTGCGGATTATGAAGGAATTAATAATATATATTATGAACCAATAAATATAGGTTAATATATTTATTCATTATACATAAATAAATAAATAAACAAGCACTCATAGAGCACAAACCTCTCCCAAGGCAACACCAATGTCCTCCCAACAATTAGCCAGAGATGATTTTTAAAATTGAAATAAACTCAACTGATCTCACAAACAAGAATACTAAAAATGAACCTGATCGCTCCCAAAAATTAAGTAAAAACACCAGAAAAATAATCCAGAATCCTCATCTGGTACCGGATCGATCTCAAAATCTAATCAGTTCATGCCAGTTACAAGGCCAAGCATCTCTGAAAGTTTGAACCAAATCCATCCAGTGATTCTTGAGATATCTCGTCCATGAACAAACAAACAAACACAGCTGAAAACAATACCTCTACCTTCTCTAAGGCAGAGGTAATAAATATATGGTTAATATATTTATTTATTTATAAGAAGGGCTCTGATACCTAATTTAACGTTCAGACTAAATAGATCTATTGAAAACATACTAGTTTACTTTTTATCAATATTGCATTGTTATATCTGAACTATTATTTTAGTTACTAAATATTTACATTCTATTTCTTCTTGCACATTCTGCTGCTTTTATTACAACAAAAGATGATTGCAATTACAGAAGTATTTTTGTCTTTGTTTTAAATATATGTCTTACTGAACACTAGTCAGTTTGTTTCCCCAATTGAACCCCCCCCCCCATCAACCTCTAGACATTTTTACCACTCTATCTCTACATGATTCTAATGCCCTCTTACAGACCTATATAAACTGCTTTTAAAAACATACCTTGTCTAGTGTGTTAAGCTAAACTGAAGTACATAGATGCATTCAAACCAAACATGTTAAGCCAAACAGGATTAATGCTGCTTGAGACTACATTTTTTTTTTTCCTTTGTTAAAATATTGTTGTTTTTCAACTAGTGTTGTATTCATTGTTATTTTAATTAATACCAGTTTTTCATGCTTGCATGAGTTATATGTCTCTGACTAGCTACAGCTGTTACTTTTATGCAGAGAGGTATGCAGCTATTTGGTATATGCCAGCCTGTGTGTATGTGTGCGCGCACACACACATATTACACACACACACACACACCATGTACAATGTCATAAGAATTAAGAAACTTTGAGAGACATGAAATAATTTGTTTTTAATGGTGGAACTTGAAGCAGATGAAGCTTTGAAGTACAGCATGTAAATATTGGATTGAGAACCCATTAGATAGCCTTTAACATTTTCTATCCAATGAAGTTTTCACCTAGTATTAACACTCTATTATTTGTAGATTTATCTACATTGAGTTCCACCATTGAAAATGAATATATATATATATATATATATATATATATATTAAAGCAAACAATTCAAATGAAAAAGGTGATATGCACAAAATATATAATAGCTTGACACTCGGTAAAAAGAGAGAGTTTAATGTTTTGAGCATAGCTCTTTATCAGAAACGAGAACATATATATGTGTGTGTGTGTGTGTGTGTGTGTGTATAATGGTAAGACCTGAGGATCAAGGTGTAGGAAGTAAGTAATGTTTGAGCAGTCTGTAGAAGTTATAAAAAACAACTTTCAGTAGTGGTTTATTGATGTAGAAGGTTGTAAATTTTCCCCATATTGAAGTTCAATAAGCTGAAAACAGTTATTTTATAGCTCACGGTTAGCAGCTGGAGTTAGTGTGTATGTGAATAAAAATTGGCATTTTCAATCGAACCTCTGGCGAGTTCACATAAAATCCCTTGATGACAATGTAACCTTCATTTGTCTAAGGTATTTTTGGCCTGACAAGTAACTAGTGGATTAACCCTTGTTTGGATCATCACTATTTCCAAGGTTCTTGCTAGCTATGACATATGTAGCCTGGAGTTTATCCACTCTATTCCCTATATTTGGATGGATATATATATATATATATATATATATATATATACACACACAAAACACAAACACGACAGAAGTAAATAGACACCCTTATAATCATTTAAATTTATTTAAATTTGAAAATATACATTCAAATTCATCATAATTGTTTAACATCTGCTTTCCCAGCTGGCATGGGTTGGATGGTTTGACTGAGGACTGGCAAGCCAAGAGACTGCACCAGTCTGTTTCAATCTGTTCTGGCATGGTTTCTACAGCTGGATGCCCTTCCTAATGCCAGCCACTCCAAGAGTGTAGTGGGTGCTTTTTACGTGCCACCAGCATGGGGGCCAGTCAGGCATAACTGGCATTGACCACACTTGAATTAGTCTACCTTCAGATTGCCCCACAATATGACCTCTTTGAAATTCGGACAGTTCCAAGGCTTGTTTTATATGTGGCATGATTATACAGTTGCATATAGAACCTGAAACATAAAAATGTCCAACAATAAAAAATACAAACCATTTCAAGTTAAAATAAGTGTAAAACAATTACTTCTGTCATGTGTGTGTATTGAAAGTTGGTGAAAGTTTTTAAATTTTTGCCTTCTGTTGTTCTTGATGAATAATAAAAACAAAAAACAATAATTAGAACTTTGGGTGTCTTAGCAGAATATATTAAAAATGAGAGAGGTGGGTAAAGATTGTATTTACTAATAAGGTGAAGATTGGCAACAGGGAAGGCATCCAACCATAGAAAATTTGCCTTCTGAACTAGCTAACTGCATAGTCCCTCCACCTTGGACCACCCATCTTTCTTGCTCCTCTCATATTCCCTGCTTCTCAACTTGTAAACACCACATTAAAAGCTTCATTTGATTCTTTCTCCTCAGGTCTGTAACCCGCCCTTCATTCTCTTTCCTGCCCATGTTTTTACAGCAAGCCTTGACCTGCAAATGTTCAAGCTGAATTTCAAAACTATATCTATTTCCTCAGTTGGGAAGGGCCTATTCTCTCCCTTCCTGAATAACTTGAAATTAAAAAGCAAACAAACGCCCCTCCCCCGCAAACCTAGGGTTATCAGTTGATTCTCAGAATAATCAACATTTAGGACACATTTAACATTTTTTTTTTTACATTATCACGTGTGTGTGTGTGTGTGTGTGTGTGTGTGTGTGTGTATGCAAAACACTGCTTTGCAGTAGATTCCGAAGTAAAGCTAGTTACAAATTTTTGCAGTATGATAACATGAAATCATGTGTGGTCTCCAACTGACTGGTTGATAAGTAACGTGTTTAACCTTTTTAATGATGAGTATATTTTAAATAATCTGTCTAAGAGATCTTGTGAGAGCTCAGTGTAACATATACATACATATTTCTATTAAAAAACGTGTATGCTGTTAACACCATTTCATCTTTTATTTATTTAAATGGATATTCATAAATCTACAAAAGAACAAGACTTTTTCTTTTTTCATCCTTTTAGCAATTTCCACTTAATTTGAAAAAGAGAAGAGGACCCAGAAATTTCACTCTCTCTTTCTTTACATTTCTGAAGAATGTTATCAGTAATAATCTGGTTTTTAGTTGTCTCAGGAAATATATATATGAAGTGGTGTTACTTGGATGTCATGTAAAATTTAATACTTCATGTAGTACCTTTGTTACTAGTGTAAGAATATATTTCCTCTAGTGAACAGCTCAAAATTTCATGCTACATTATTTTCCTTCTCTCCAAAATTGACTCTTCCTTATGCAGACCACCACTAAATAGTTTTCTTTCATCAACTACGATCTTCAAGTGTTTCTCTTTTACTGGAGTTATCATCATCACCATTGTTTTAACATCCACTTTTCCATGCTCGAATGGGTCAGACAGAATTTGTTGCGGCAGATTTTCTATGGCCTGATGCTCTTCCTGTTGCTAACCCTTACCTGTTTCCAAGTAAGGTGCTATTTCCCCATGACCAGACATGTTTTCATAGAATATTGGAAATGGGCACCATTTGCATAATGGTGACACACATTTACAACTATCACTTGATGTCAAGGCACAGAGATAGTAATTCATACGACAAGCTTCTTTCAGTTTCTGTCTATCAAATCCACCACAAGGCTTTGATTAGCTTTGGTTTGTCATAATTTGTTTATTCACAACCGGTTGATCCCTTCTGTTCACTGATCAACTAAATATTCCACTGATTCAAACAGCTTTCTGCACTGGCATCTATTGATCAAGCATATTTCCACTATTCAAAAGTAGCTTTAATCCTGTCCACTAAACCATCTATCCATCTGATATATCATCATCATTTTCCCAGTGTAACAATATATTTCCTCTAATGAACATCCATTTTCCCATGTTTGCATGGGTCAGTTAGAATTTGTTGAGGCAGATTTTCTGCAGCCCGGTGCCCCTCTTGTATTCACTAATCAGTCATGTTTCCCTCCTCTTGTTGAAAAACCAACCTTACTCACTTCTTGTTTAGATGTAATAGACACAGACACGTTATTAAAATGTTCTTACATTCCAAAAGCTATTATGTTAGTGTTGTAAAAGATGGTATCTGTTGTCAGGAGTTACTTAGCTTAACCGTACAGAGCACTCAGCCAGAATTAGAGACGTATAGGGTTTGATGTTCTGTAATGGCTTGCTGGCCACTATCACTGTCCTCTAAGAGCATTTACCCAATCTTCTAAGGTGTTTTCACACCCATTCTGCATTCAAGATTTTCTCTATTTTCTGTAATATATATATATATGATGGCCGTCCACTCGTGACCGAGGAAGACCATTGCCGACCTTCAGGAACATTGTGCGCTCTAGGACTAATATTTTGCATTTGCGGCTCCGTTGGTGGCTAATGAGCCCTGCTCTTGACAAGCATACACGACTGCAAACATTGCAGACCAAGCTTTCCCCATTCACTATACGAGCCGTACGCTTTCGCTCAGCTCGCTTAAGTTCTTCATGTTGGATACGTGCTCTCTCAAAAGTGTTGATGACCTCCTTAACCTGCTTCCTCCATCTGTGGAGCATGAACACACATACATACACACCTTAACCCCTCATCTCCTAGCATAAAGCTCCCCACTTGGGTTTTGGAGGCTTGCAAGTTGCAGGGTTGTAACACTAATACTTGTAGCATGAGAAAAGGGCATCCAGTTCATGCTGTAAAGTTAGGAAGAGCATCCAGCTGTTGAAATCAGTCATACCAAAGCAGACACTGGAGCACGATGCAGTCCTTGGACCCATAGAATCCCGTCACACCATCCGGTCCATACCACCATGGAACATGGATATTGAATGATGATGATGATGATGTACACACACACTCTCACATATAAATTAATATGTCTCAAATTGCTATCTTAGGGGTAACTACCAGATTCTAAATTCCATTAATTCTGCTTTGTAAAAGAATTATCTTTTTTTCTTTTTTCCTTTTATTTTATTTATTTTTCTCCACTTTTTTTTTCCTTTTCTTCTTTTCAAACATTGACTTGGAGCAATTTTGAAAGTCTAGATCAGTGAAATGATGTTGATGCTGCTCCTGATTCAATAGAGTTGCTCACATAAACTCATAAATCAGCTCTCGAGGCTTGTTTGTACACCTGCATACATGTGCATACACACACACACACGTGTGTGCACAATTACATACATATTCTCATATAATCACTTCTACATATCTCCACTTTCATACTTGCGTGCATTCTCGCACGCTTGCACATACACACGAGCTACCTCTGCAGATTTGCACTTGCACAATCGTGCATACTCATGCACTTGCACATATTCTTAACACATGCACATATTCTTAACACATGCACATATTTTTAACACATGCACATACCGTCATACATATATGCGAGCAAAACTTCACACATGCCAATACACGCAGTGAAATATATCCATCTTCAGTATGGCGTGTGCGTGTGTGTGTGTGTGCGTGCGTGTGTGTGTGTGTGTGTGTGTGTGTGTGTGTGTGTGTGAAAATTGGCTCATGCTAAAATGACGTAGTTTGGAAGGGAAGGAAGTTGTGAAAACTACTTGCTAGTCATCCTCACTCACCTAGATGTGGTGGTGGAAAAAGAGGTGTGGGGTGGGGGCAGGGAGGAGAGAGAGAACACGAAAACTGTGAAGGCATAATTAGCTGATATTGAGTCTAATTTCAGGTCAGAACAGTACTACTGGTTGTTGTTGTTGTTGTTGTTGTTGTTGTTGTTGTTGTTGTTGAAAGGTTCGGATGAAATATTATTTTATATAGTCTAAAAAACTGTTTCTGTATAATTCGTTATTTTCTCTCCGCTGTTGTTGTAAATGTTATTTCATGATAAAATGGATCGGGTAGGTCAGCAAATTCAGACTTCAGTGGAAATTACTGAAGCAAGTCATTTTATTATCATTACCATTATTATTATTAATATTAATATTATTAAGGTGGCAAGCTAGTAGTATCATTAGCTGAGCAAAATGATTACTGGTATTCTGTCTTATCTTCTGCTGAGGTCGACTCTGCCTTTCATCCTTTTGGGGTCAATAAAATTAATACCAGTCAAACACTGAGGTCAATGTAATCCTCTATCCCCCTCCCCCCAAATTTTAGGCCTTGTGTCTATAGTAGGAAGAATTTTATTCTTATTTATTTTTTTTTTTACAAGAGTGACAGATTGCTAATTTGGTAGCTGATAGTGGACTAAGCATTTATATATATATATAGTCTGCCTGTGACACTGTGATATGCTCCTGCCAGTAGGAGCAGAGAAGGAGGATGGTGGCTTTTAACTCTCTGGTTTAGTTTAACACAACTCTGCATATATATCACATGGAGCTATTAATCATTGCTTCATCCAGTGAGGGAGCATTTGTGTTGTTGCTCACCTTACTAGAAATAGCATTCAAATCTCCCTCAAATCAAACCTGTCTTTGAAAGGAGGACACATTGAAAAATATGGTCTTAGTATCAGTATCCCTCTAAAAATAGATGGGAAGCTTATGGCTGGATTGCCTACAATCATTATCATCACCAACATCTGTTTTTCCATACTGGCATGGGTTGGATGGTTTGACAGGAGCTGGTAAAGGCCAGGGGTTACAACCAGGTGCCATAGTCTTTGTAGTATATTATGGTTGCATAATGAAATATAATATCCCTACAAGTCATTGATAAAAAATGTAATCTAGGGCAGTGGATTGGTGGAACTATAAGAATGTTGGACTGGATGCCTTTCATTATTTGTTCCAGTTCTTTGCATTCTAAGTTTGAATCCTGCTGAGCTCAAAATATGTCTTTCATCGTTTTGGAGTCAATAAAAGAAAGTAGTAATTCAAGGCAGTGCACTGGCGGCAGAACTATAAGACCATCAAACTGGATACCCATGCTTGTGCGTGTGTTCATTCAAATTAATGGTGTGTCTGTCTATAGAGTTTGAAACCAAGATTTCTAGGTCAGCGCTTAATTATAAGGTTAGGGTTTTTTTTTGTTTTTTTTTCTCCCCATCTCTTATCTTTTACTTGTTTCAGTCAATACTCCAACACTTTTTTTGTTTTTTAAAGCCTTGTACTTATGCTTTTGATCTCTTTCGCCAAATTACTAAATTACAGGGATGTAAACACACCAGCACTAGTTGTCAGGTAGTGGTGGAGGACAGACAACCACACACACACACACATATATATATACATATATATATATATATATATATATATACACAACCAAATCCACTCACTTTGGCCTCAGCCAGAGGCTATTGTAGAAATCACTTTCCCAAAGTGCCACACAGTGGGACTTGGACCCAGACCCATGTAGTTGGGAAGCAAACTTCTTACCACACAGCCATGTCTGCACCTATGTGTAGAAGATATGCAATCCTGTAATATTTATATCCATCACAAGAATATGAGTAATTCAACTGAAACAGAAAAGTTAGAATTGGAAATTTATATCAGATTAGTTATAGCAAGCAATGGTGAGGGTCGGTTCAAGGTACTCGTTAGACTTGGTTCATAACTCTAATATTTCAAACTACCAGCTGTTGAGAATTCAGTCTGTTCTTTTTCTCTCTCTATTTTTAACTAAGAGAATTTTTAAAAAAATTTATTTTTGTGTTATTTTTTGTTTTCATCTTGATGTTTTTCATTATAGTCTGACAGAGTATTGCTGTCAACTTGTGAAAATGAAGTTGGGATTTTTAATTAGGAGTGAAACGGGAAAAAGTATAACTATTGTGATGAAATGTATTGAAAACTGGAGGTTAGTCAAGTTGATCCAAATGCTGGAGAAAAAAAACTGATTTAACATAATTCTCAGTGTTAATATTACACACACACTGGGCTTCTTTCAGTTTCCATCTATCAAA